>NW_017306953.1:18587-86806 GCF_000935625.1 Nanorana parkeri | reverse complement strand
CCTTGAGACCCAGCAACCTCCTTCTGCAAATCACGGCCCCGGCCTGGCGCAGGCGGCGACACTTGTGCTTTTGCCAATTATTTAGTGTTTTAGGTGAGTCATACTCGACATGAATAAAATAAGAAGATAATTAATACAGTAATAATCCGCTGGATGCTGCTGTCCACCGGCGACAATTCAAGTTTAATTATAGGCTGGTATGAAGGACATCAGATGTACATTTGTTAAAAAAACGTATTTAAAGCCTATTAAATGACAAATGTTCTGCCATATTCTACGGGTGTCGGATAATTTTTTCATATTTCACCCTTTATTGTCTGATTACAAGGCGGACAGTCATGTTCAGAGCTCTCAATGAACTTTGGGCTTGTGTCGATGTGACATTAGTATGACATCAGCTTGAGGAGCTCCAGAGATCATTCAGAATTCATTGACTTGGTCAGTTGGCCTTCAGTTGACCGGCATCTGACATGTTTTAAGCAAAATTTGCATCCACATAGGAACTGATTAAAAAGTGTTGAAGGCATTAGTTTGACATCAGTTTGAGAAGCTTCTGAGATCCTTCAGAATTAATTGACTGGATCGGTTGATCTGCTTCTGACCTGCATTTGACCTGCATGAGTATGGCATCAGTGTGAGAAGCTTCTGAGATCATTCAGAATTCACTGACTGGATCAGTTGACTTGCTTTCAGTGAATTTTGCATTCACATAGTAACTGATTTATAAAGTTTTGATGGCATGAGTATGACATCAGTTTGAGAAGCTTCTGAGATCATTCAGAATTCATTGACTGGATCGGTTGACCTTCAGTTGACCTGCTTCTGACCTCCATTTGACCTGCATGGCTATGACATCAGTTTGAGAAGCGCCTGAAACATTCAGAATTCATTGACTGGATCGGCTCACCTGCAGATGACTTGCTTCTGACCTGCATTTGACCTACACAAGTATGATATCTGTTTGAGAAGCTTCTGAAACACACAGAATTCATTGAATGGATCAGTTGACCTGCTTTAAGCAAAATTTGCATTCACATAGGAACTGGTTTATAAAGTTTTGATGGCATTAGTTTATTATCAGTTTGAGAAGCTTCTGAGATCAGTCAGAATTCATTGACTTGGTCAGTTGACCTGCATTTGACTTGGAAATAAATAATACTAAGAACAAGGGATGCACCAATACCGGTTTTTCGGATATTTTTTTTCGGTACTCGCCGATACTGAATACTGAGTACCGGAAGTCTCATTCTGGAAGCCAGGCGGCGTGTAATGACTCGCCTCCCGGCTTCACGATTAGCAGGGAAGCCGTCCCCATGCTTCTCGTCACTAGGTGACGAGAAAGCATGGAGCCAGTTTCCTGGCCAATCAGGAAGCCGGGCGCCGTGTAATGATGAGGGACATGAGGTGACGAGGGAGCATGAAGCCGGCTTCCCGACCAATCAGGAAGCCGGGCAGCGTGTAATGACGTGCTGCCCGGCTTCCTAACACCGGAAGTATCTGTCTAAGCATCGGAGCATTTGGGCGAGTACTTGCCCAAATACTCGGCATTGGCACCGATACTAGTATCGGTATTGGTGCATTCCTACTGAGAACGTTAATTTTTGCCTTCATTCACACAGAAGGAACATTCACACAGTTTTGCAGGATGAATGGCTCTGCAAATTGTTAAGAAATACACCCCAATCTGTTTGTATGTTCTCCCTGTGCTTACATGGGCTTCCTCCAAGTACTCCACTTTCCTCCCTCACTGCTAAGACCTGCTGGTGAGTTAATTGGCTCTTTACTAAAATAGGCCTTAGTAGAATATTTTACTGAGCGTGCCCAAGATGGCTGCCTCACTATCTGCTCCAACAGCATATAAAGCGCTTTGAGTCCCCAGGGAACAAAAGTGGTGTCGAAATTTCAATCATTAAGAAGAAATAATGATTATTTATCCCCTGCTAGATTCCCCCGATTGTGTAAGCCGAGGTTCTTATCTTAAAACAATGTCTCACTCTTCAATCAGATTGGGATTCTTGCTTAATATGTCTGTAATCTTCAGGATTCTAATTAATCTTTCTTTATTATGGCACATACAATGCATTGAGTGAAGGGTGAATTCTGCTTCATCTGACATATTGGGACCCCCCCTCGGCCCCTTGACTAGTAGAATTGAGGAATACATAGAGGGTTATTCACAAAGCTTCCGAGTGAATAACCCAGCCCAACGCTGTTCGGCTATTCACTTCAGTCTTGTATGGCTGATTTCAGCCGTACATCGGCTAAGATCAGCCGTACATCGGCTAAGATCAGCCGTACATCGGCTAAGATCAGCCGTACATCAGCTGCCTTCGGTCAGCTGAACATGCTCCGCATGAAGTGCAGAAGGACTTCGACTCAGCTGATCCAACATCTGGATCGGCTGAGCCGAAGCTCCGGCAGCTCACTCGCTGCCGTTCTCCCCTACTCTAATATGGGCCAGAACGGCAGTGAGTTAATAGCTAAATGCCACTGAGCAGTATTCGGCTCAGCTATTCTGCTCAGTACCATTGAGAATAGAAAACAAGTGAAAAGAATGAAAAGAAAGAAAGTTGAAAAATATTTTTTTTTTTAAATAGGAAAAAAAATGTTTTTTTTTAAAGAAAATTTAAAAAATAAATAAAGAAACCCGCTGCACGCCGACCCGACCGCATAATAAAGCATCTGTCAGATGTCTGCAAAAGAAAAACAATTGGGCGGAGCTAGCAGTGACAGCTAGCTCCGCCCAACTGTTTCCAATTAGCCGGCACCTGCCAGAGTCTTCTAGCAGGTCCTGGCCAATGAATAACAACTGGGCAGAGCTGGCCGTGATGTCCTGGCCGGCTCCGCCCAGTTGTTATTGTTTAATGACAGATCAGCGTCTCCAGGTCATTTGGGGACGTTGATCTGTCATTACAACTGGGCAGAGAGAGCTGTGAGATCATTTTTTTTTTTTAAATAGGAAAAAAAATGTTTTTTTTTAAAGAAAATTTAAAAAATAAATAAAGAAACCCGCTGCACGCCGACCCGACCGCATAATAAAGCATCTGTCAGATGTCTGCAAAAGAAAAACAATTGGGCGGAGCTAGCAGTGACAGCTAGCTCCGCCCAACTGTTTCCAATTAGCCGGCACCTGCCAGAGTCTTCTAGCAGGTCCTGGCCAATGAATAACAACTGGGCAGAGCTGGCCGTGATGTCCTGGCCGGCTCCGCCCAGTTGTTATTGTTTAATGACAGATCAGCGTCTCCAGGTCATTTGGGGACGTTGATCTGTCATTACAACTGGGCAGAGAGAGCTGTGAGATCACAGCTGGCTCTGCCCAGCTGTCATTTGCGTGGAGATCGGTCAGACCTTCGGCCGACCTTTCTTCAAGCTTCGGCTGTCACTTTGGCTCAGTCGAGCTGAAGCATATGCCTTCGGCTCGGCTGCCTTCGGGTGCTGTACGGGTTATTGTGAATAGCCCATACAGCAGTCCTTCGGTTTGAGTTGATTGAAGAGCAGAGGCGGCCGAAGAGAGCCGAAGGATCAGCTGCAGCTACAGCTGGATGCATCAGCTCTTTAGAGAATAACCCCTGTAGTCTTTCCCTTACTGCCTCAGAGTGGTTTTGCTTTATTTTAAATGCACAGGGCACAGGAGACTATGGGCTCTTTTTTTCTGGACTGAAATTGCATACACTAGCTGGGGATTTAAAGAAGAACTCCGGGCGAATTACAAATTAACCCTTGAAGTGGGGCTACTTATTTTGTTTTCAAAGAAGAAATACTCATCAAATCCTCAATCCCGCCTTACCGCTAGACCAGTGCCTGCAGCCTCTTCTTCCACAGGCTCTGGTGATCTAAGCCCTACTGACATGCTCGAGTTTAAAGTCTTCATGTTTAAAACTCCATTGGCTCGCATTTGGCGTGAGGACGCCGGGTGAGGACGTACCACAAGGAGGAGAGAGGTGAGCAGTCTACGCCGCAGGATAGAGGATCTGGTGAGTATTACACATGTGCGATTCGTTTCGTTCCATAATCATAATTTGGATACATTTTCCGAAATTCGGACACATCCGAATTTCCGAATCGCAATGCATCCGAATGTGTTCGAATTTGAATCTCCTTTTCCGAATTTCAGATCCCATCCGAATTTCATTCAAAAACGAAACTGAATCGGACATGTGAATTTTCTGGCCAATCAGATGTGTTTTTTGGTTGAATGCATCCAAGTGGGTCTGAACACGAATTTTTCGTTACGGCAACATGCGAGCCATATACAATATATACATATAATACTAAAGCTCCCAGAACCGAATGACATTTGGGATCCGAATTTCCGAATTGCGTTAGGGAGCTCCTGAATTCCATTCGGGTCTGGGAGCCTCAGCTTTAGTAATATATGTATATGGCTCCCAGACCCGCATGGCATTCAGGAGCTCCCTAACGCAATTCGGAAATTCGTATCCCGAATGCCATTCGCAACAAATATTTATAAACTCATCTGAAACTAATGAAAATTCAGAATTCGTCCACATCCGAAAATCCGAACCGAATTGAATTTTGGATCCGAATCCCCAATCCCAAAATAACACAATATTTAAACCAAACCAAATTTTTTCACAGCTTACATGTCAAGTGAGTATATCTTTTTTATTTTAGACCCTAGACCAAAAGGAGCACTTAAAGTGACATTAAAGTCAATCCCCCCCCCCTTCTCAATCCCGCTGTAGGGACTTGTCTCTTAATCCAATCTTCCTCTTCTTTGCTGTCCTTTTCAGCTGTCCCTCCAGTGCTGGGTGCGGGTCTCTGATCAGCGCTGACTCCTCTGTCCTCCTCTCCTCTGACATCCCACGGTGTCTGCATGCGGGTGCACGCTGCTCCATAGACTTACCTTGTGTCTCTCCTCGTCTCCCGGCCGAACATCTGAACTGCGCATGCGCCCGCCCGAAGATCCTTTGCGGCCGCCCGAGACTCTGCAGATGTTCGGACGGGAGTGCGCGGCGAAGACACGGGTAAGCATTAACCCTTTTTAAAAGGTTTTTTTTTTTTAAAGGAGAACTATGAGGTGAGTGCTTTTCACTCACCTCAAAGTTCTAGCCGACCTGTGACAATGAGACTGTCACAGGTCGGCTCAGTAGATCGGGAGGTGAGGGAACACATACCGGCGTTCGCTCACCTCTCGATCCTGTCACGGCTCTCTGCCATGACAGGGGAGGGGCTGGATTCCCCTCTCCCCGCTCCGATCTGCCAGCGCTGACTGGCGGAACGGACGGGGGAGGGGGCGGGTACAGCTGGCTCTGCCTCTAGATAGGTAGAGCCAGCTGTCAGTCACGCAGCTGGGCGGACCCAGCACTATTGTCGGGATCCGCTTCAGCTGCGGCGTCTCAGTATACCGCGAGCTGTAGCTCCCTATGTACTGAGCCTAGGGTGACGGGAGGACGCTAGTTTGTGTCCTCCCGTTACCCTAAGGAGAACTATGGGGAAAAGACTTAACCCCATAGTTCTCCTTTAATGTATTTGCCTTTATCTACTGCTTGCTAGCAGGCTTTGTAATTTCTCAGAATTCTTCTTTAACTCTCCAGCCACAGTAAGCAATTTCAGTCCGGGAGAGAAGCCGGTTCTGCGGTGCAAAAGTGAAGGGAAGGCCGGAGATCAGCTTTAAATCCCTCCTAACTTTAAATTTCAATGACAGTGCGCTATGCGTATTATAATGTTTTTCTTCTTGTTGAAACAAGTGAGCGTTACTTGTGCTCATCAGGTGCTTATTAACATGGAATGAATAATGAATCAGATAAAGGTGAAGGAAGCAGCATATGCATTTGATTTATGCATTAACCTCGAGTCAGAGTCCAATCCTTTTGCTTTCAGTGGCTGCGTACTTGAGTCACACATGATGCCAGACATTATATTGGAAGCACATAAATAAACACAAACGGTGATGCTGTCTGCGGTTATTAATTGCCACCTCCATTTATTGAAAATGATTAGAGTATTTAGAAGAAACCCATGTGGCTTCATACATTCTCATTATGAGAAATGATGATTATAATGTTAGTAAAGCAGCTGAGGATGTTGGGGCCCTGGTGCCCCACAAACCATTTAGCACTGTCAGGGGTGTTATCAATGGTCGGCTTTTATTCATTTATATAAAACCTTTATCCCAAAAGAAGGAAAAAAAAACTGTTACTGTAATTGCTTAAAAAGTCTTAGCTGGAGTTCAGATTTAATTTGTTGGTCACGTCCATCTAAAGCTACTATGTGCATCTAACACCACCCTCCCTACGGGGTGCGAATGCTGCAGAGCAACGGTGGCTGCAATGGTACACTAGGGGGAAATAAAGGGAATAAAGCCTACAAAATAAAACTAAGGCAGCACCACATCTAAGGGCTCGTAAGCTGAAATATATTACATAGTTGGTTTTAGATACACTTTGATCATCAGTGTAATTCTTGTTATACTGTATCCTAACCCCTTCCGGGCCGATGATGGGATTATCCTGTAATGATCGTTCAGTTTGTTAATGACCGGTGACGGGATAATCTCTTCCTCTGGTACAATGAGCTCTGGTCCGTGAAGGGACCAGCAGCTCATTGAGTTACTGCTGTTGATGGGTCCAAGGCAGACCCTCAACAGCAGATTAGGTGGTCACAGTGACTGTGAGAGCTGATCGCTGCGATCGCAGAGCCGTGACAGCCACAGTATTGTATTTCACTCCTTGTATTTTGTGACCTATAACTCCCAAAATAAAGTAAAAACCCAGACATATGATATATCCTATAAAACCAGGAAGAAAAACATTTTCTGAAGCTGTGTCACTAAGCGGTAGATCTAAATTCATTTTGTTATTATTATTATTATTGATATTTTTTTATTTTGGGATAGAAAAGTTGAAACTCCTGTCAGTTTTTTATTAGAATTCCTTTTCAAAGGTTTTCATATAAAATCACATTATGGCCAATAGATGGAGCTTAAAAAAAAAGCACAAGGTATTTCTGCAGACAACCCTTGGCCATTGCTCTTATACTTATGTTCCTTTTTAAGTGCCTAGCTTCAGAGATACCCTCTATGTAATGTTTGATACCTAACATGACCTCTTCTGTTGATGTTGGAATGTTTCTTGTGTTGACTATTTCTTGTGTTTTATACACCACGTCATATATTCTGATGCTTGTGCTACTATTTTCTTCTGATTACGTTTTATAAAAACTTCTTTGTAAAAAGTAACCTATGTATTTATTTCCTATGCTCCTCAGCGCCATCTAGTGGTCATAATGTGATATTATATGAAAAGACAAACATCCAAACATACATTCCTTTATAAAGAAACTAAAGAACATTCCTTCGGCATATATCTGCGCACAACGAACATTTACAGATATACGCAGGGTGATCGGCCCTTGCAAATTGTTTATAAATTGACCCCTACGTGATTAGGAACCTGAGCTTTACCAAAAGGTTCACCCCGTTGCAGAATCATATAATTGCACTCATGCCAAATAATACTGTGAAAAGCTTTCTGAATAAGGATGGAACAAGTTTGATAAAACTCAGATTGAAAGCCAATTGGACGGCAGCCATTCCTGCATACATTAGTGGTTCACGGGCTGGTGCTACCTAGAATTCCTCTACAGGTCACATCGCAAAACAAAAATCTGAGAGTCAGCCCTTTATAAACAGTCAGAAAGATAGTTAAGAATTTATGCCTGTGGATTATGATTACAACGTGGCAATAAAATATAATGAACATTCAGTAATTCAGTCATTTGCATGACAATTGTGCTGCAGGAGTGTTTTTCTAAAGTCATAATAAAATAAAACGGAACTGTGAATTAAAATGAACATTACCGCGCCGGGAGCAATAAATTCACAATATAACCCAAAATCAACAATGTACGCCAGATACAGCAAATCATTAAAATATTAAAGCATAGGTCGGTCAACGGCATTTGAAGCAATAGATCACTCAGGCTCCTAAATCATTAAAACATACAGATAATTAATCAGAGCGCCTCTATTCCTCGCATTTATCAAAGTAAAGATTCTTTTCACTCCTGCGTCCCTATTGGTACATCCAGATCCCAACCTGCCTTACATTCTGGAAGTGAATGTTTCAGATTCTGAAGTCAACCGGACCGCGAGGTGGCTCAGTGGGAAGAGCCCCTACAAGTCAAAAGTTATGGATTTGTAGGCACTCATTTTTGCTCTGCCTCATCAAATATTCATATTAGGGATGCACCGATTCCGATACTAGTATCGGTTTCGGTGCTGATACCGAGTATTTGGGCGAGTGCTCGTAGGCATCAGGCTAATGCTCCCGCTGCATATTCCAATAACACGTCTTCTGGCATCAAGAAGCAGGACAGCGAGTCATTACATGCTACCCAGACGAGTACCAATATTTTATCTTTTGGTACCCGCCGATACCGAATACCGCTACCGGAAGTCCCAATAAGGAAGCCGGGCGGCATGTAATGACTTGCCACCTGGCTTCCTGAATGGCCTGCTTCCCGGCCATACAGGAGACTGGGCAACGTGTAATGACTCAGCACCCGACTTCCTGATTGGTCGGGAAGCTGGCCATTCAGGAAGCCAAGCAGCGAGTCATTACCCGCCCCCCGGCTCCCTGATTGGCCAGAAAGTCGGCTCCTTGCTTCATCATCACCCAGCTTCCTGATTGGTCGGGAAGCTGGCCATTCAGGAAGCCAGGTGGCAAGTCATTACATGCCGCCCGGCTTCCTTATTGGGACTTCCGGTAGCGGTATTCGGTATCGGCGTGTACCAAAAGATAAAATATTGGTACTCGTACTCGATACTGAAAAACCCATTTCGGTGCATCCCTGGTTCAAATTTAAGTGTTCTTCTCAAATTCCTTTCTATTTTTTTTTTAAAGTGATATTTTATCCAGGCTTTGAAAACTCTTAGCGCGCACTATCACCATGGTGTGCAAACATTTTGGGTCAAAGTAATCCATAATGTGCATAAATCACGCAGTTATTTTCATTCCGAATGCGGGCAAAATCACCAAAATGCATTGAGTCACAACAATCATTATTCTCGCTGCCGTTGGGCACAGCTTTATTATTGATGAGGGTAAACAAGTCCCCATGAGCTCAATCTAATGACCGTTATTAAACCACTCAAATATTCCATTGTGTCGCGGAGAAAGGAGCTGAACAATAACACAATACAGCGATGCAAGATTTCCTCGGACATAATAGCAATCATCAATCAGCAGCAACTTGCTGGAATTAGAACATGCTTAGATGTATAAAAGTGTGATAGGCAAAGAGATGTAAACAAAAAGGGCAAGTCATTGCTATCTAAGGGGTTGCCGATTCTATCTATCTATCTATCTATCTATCTATCTATCTATCTATCTATCTATCTATCTATCTATCTATCTATCTATCTATCTACCTGTCTGTATGTCTGTCTATCTAATACATAGTCATAAGCCATTAATAAGACCATGCAACGCTGAAACGTGTTAGCCGCTTTTACAATGTATAATGTTTTATCTTTATCTACAGTATCTATCTATCTATCTATCTATCTATCTATCTATCTATCTATCTATCTATCTATCTATCTATCTATCTATCATGAATAGTAATGCATGATGTAGGAGCACCCAGGAGTGTTTCAAGTAAAAGAATCTTACCGTATATACTCGAGTATAAGCCGTCCCGAATATAAGCCGAGGTACCTAATTTTAGCCAAAAAAACTGGGAAAAAGTATTGACCCGAATATAAGCCGAGGGTGGGAAATGAGGCAGCTACTGGTAGATAGATACCATTAAAATACATTAATATTTATTTAAAAGAAAAATAACCTAGCTCTGTAAGTGGAAAAGGGGGTACAGGGCTACATATCATGTACTACGGATCATTTAACCCATTCATATTAGCAGAGGATAATTGTAAATCTATTGTTCAGTGCACTCTATATGTAGTATATAGTACATGTACATATAGAGTGCCTGCAACAATACATTTACAATGATCCTCTGCTAACATGAATGGGTTAAATGATCCATAGTACAGGGCTACATACAGATCATTTAATACATTCATGTTAGTATAATTGTAAATGTATTGTCTGCACTGTATTAGCAGTATATACTCTATATAGAGTATATACTGCTAATACAGTGCAGACAATACATTTACAATTATACTAACATGAATGTATTAAATGATCTGTATGTAGCCCTGTACTATGGATCATTTAACCCATTCATGTTAGCAGAGGATCATTGTAAATGTATTGTTGCAGGCACTCTATATGTACATGTACTATATACTACATATAGAGTGCACTGAACAATAGATTTACAATTATCCTCTGCTAATATGAATGGGTTAAATGATCCGTAGTACATGATATGTAGCCCTGTACCCCCTTTTCCACTTACAGAGCTAGGTTATTTTTCTTTTAAATAAATATTAATGTATTTTAATGGTATCTATCTACCAGTAGCTGCCTCATTTCCCACCCTCGGCTTATATTCGGGTCAATACTTTTTCCCAGTTTTTTTGGCTAAAATTAGGTACCTCGGCTTATATTCGGGACGGCTTATACTCGAGTATATACGGTAATCCTTTTCCAAAATGTATCCTTGTTTACTTTCCATTCCCCTTCCTTCTTTTTTTTTGATTAGTTACATCCTTCACTTCCTTTCCATTTCCCCTTCCTTTCTTCCTTGCTTCTTCACTTCCATTTATTTTCCTTTCCCCTTCCTACCTCCCTTTTTTTCTTTGCTTCTTCCATTCCTTTAGTTTATGTGCTTCCTCCCTTCCTTTCCTTTCCTTTTCCCCTTGTCCTGCTATAATTCTTCCCTTTCTCTTCTTTCATTCCTTCCTTCCATCTTTTCTTATTTGCATCCTATCTTTTCTCTTTCCTTCCTTCTTCTCTTTCTCCTTTCTTCTCTTTCCTTCTGTCCTTTCACCTTTAGGCAGAGATAGTCAACAATGAACAGACACAGCTGGGTTGGAATTTAATAAGGCCGTCTACTGCGTAACTCCAGTCTCAGGAGATGGCTCTGCACAATTGTCATCACTGCTAATTGCGCAGGTGCGGCCATTGTGGGGAAAGCAGCCCATCAGAAGGCTGCAAAGAAAGTTGCTCATCAGAGGCCATAGCTTTCTTGGTAAGGTATGTGTGCAGCTGGAGTATTGGAATTATCTTATTACTGTGTGCGGTAGGAATGAAGACGATGATGATGATGATGATGTAGTGCACTTACCATGAAAGGAAAAAAAAAATTCTGTACATAAACAAAACTATTACCTACCAGTCATATTGGATGAGAATTGCATCTTCACTGCCTTGCCGAGCTAGAATGTCTGGTAGAGTCTCAAGCATCCAACACTTCTAGGTGTGTTAAAAGCCTGTGTCGTCCTGCCTGGCTTCACCCATACCAGCCAACAATCTGCTACATCACTAAAGTGTCCCTGGAGCAGCCATTGGGTGGAACTCCAGTGATCAGCAGGGGACACAGGCATCTAGTACCCATGAAAGGGTTGGATCAGATGCTAAATAGTCTAGGTCTGCAAAAAAGTGAAGATTCATTGGAACTGCAAGAACCTCTTGTAACCTCTTTTCGTGTTACAAGAGCCTGGCTAACCAATTGAGGCTTCCTTTTTCGAAGACCCAATTGACTAGACTTAGGTGGGAGGACACCCTACCAGCCCCCCACCCCCTGCATATACATTTTTTTGAGAAGTCTTTTGTTGGCTGGTCACGTGATGTGCCAAGTCCTATTCCCTTCCATTTCTTCCATGAAGCTGGGCAGACCCTAATTATGCAGATCATCACTGATGTGATGACCACCATCGGAGTGTCCATAATGTCCTGCACCCACAGAAACTGGGTTGAATGATGTTGAGTGTCATTCATCAAGGAAAATGTCCTGCACTGGATTGTAGAGCAGTGTGCCTGTGGGGGAACAGCACCAAGGAGGACTTGGGTATTGTACCAAGAGCTGTTTTTTTTAATTTTTATGACTGGTGGGCCTTTTTTAAATGCAATTGCGCTTTAATGCTAACAATGCTCATTTGAGTATCCACTTCCAATATCATCTCCAGCCAGGTTCCTCACACTCATCATCTCATTGGATCTCGCCATCATACATCCAGTACTATGATTCTGAATGGATATTAGACAACTGTTCTTAAAAGAACAAGGTTCTTTTAATGGCACTAGAGATTGGCCAACTTGCCCTTTTGAAGACCATACCAGATAGCAAGGATAACTTGCCACAAACTTGTGGCAGGGTTAAATTGTAATTATTTTTAACTTGCTGCACACATTGCCTGGCAAGTTGTAGACCTAAAAGAAAACTTGCAGCACAAGTTCTAGTTGACACTTTTGGAATTTGTAACAAATTTGCTTGGCAAGTCTACAGCAAGAGTCCTGCAGGTCTTAGCAAGAGCTCTGCGAGTGTACAGCACTTTTGCAAAGCACGTTGATCTGGAGAGTTGCAATGCAGACTTGCTGTAATTGTGCAACAGAATTGTGAAGCTCGGCAAGTCTAGCAATAGTTTAGCAAGTCATTATCAAACTTGCAGCTCAATTGCTTGCTATCTGGGATGCTGTGCTTATGCAACTTCTGGTCATAGACAACTAGGCTTCCTTTTCAGTAGTGATGGTGTGATCCATGTCAGCCATTTTACTATAGTCAGGTCAAAAAAGTTAATGTCTGAGTGTCTGCACTAAGCTGCTGAACATTACACATGCTGATGACTCTTTTTATCCCTTCCTGGAGAAGACAGGATATCATCTGTGATCTCAGCAAGGAGCTCGTAAAACACCCATGTTCTGCTTCACACCAGAAATTTCTCCTTGAAATGCTTCTCCTTTACCTCCTTCACCCATGTATCTTTGAAGTTGCGTTCAGAGAATTTAGATGTGTTTCTTCAGCCCAGACTAACACAAAATCAAACCCAATAATAATATTCTCCCTCTCGGAGAACAAATGATTCTGAGCGCGAAGAGCCAGAGACGCTCTTGTGCTGCTGTGATTAATAGTGAATCTTGTGTCGGAATGTAGATTGAATTTTATATTAGCATAAATCAGTATTTTCAAGAATAAGAGACTCCATACAGGAGGCTTTTGACATTCAATATCGCTTCCATAAATTATTCATTCAGTTGTTCATTTGCTCGCTGTTCAAGGCTTGTTACAGCAGCTATTTTCACTTGAAAGATATCCTTGGAGGCGGCTAGGAACAATTGTGAGCTATTAGCATTTTTTTTAGTGATTCAGCGTTTTTTTGTCTTGAACTAACTAGGTACCTGTCATAAAAGTACAGAATATGTTCATATGCCTTCATTTACTAAAAAAAGCTCAGGTAACACTCAAGCAGTCCATAAAAAAGGCTGTAGGTCACCAATGTCCATGTTTTGGAGCGATTGTCATTCTTTTTGACTCTTTTTCTCTCTGTCTCTATCGCAGTTCCTGTTTTGGGCTGAAAAGAAAGCAGACATGATGTCAACTAGTTATCTTCTTGTAAAAATATTTATAATAATAAGCTGTTAAAAATATATACACTATTCTGCACAACCATCAAATTCAATAAGATGTAATAGCACAGCATGGGATTTGCACCACTCTGGTACTAGACCTGCCAATTGCCATGAGCCAAAACCCTTATATAATATAGGTGGTCTTAACCCTTAAGAAGCTTTATTAGTAAATTCAAAGCGTATTTAAGGGCAGATCATCATTGTTGAAGATTTATATAGCATTTTTCACCACACTCAATAACAATTTAATGGGTCAGTCTACCCAGAAGTAGGGATTAGCTGATTGGGTGGGGGGCCCATGGCAATCACATGTTCGGAGGAGCTAAGGTTCAGACTGGGTTCAGTCCAAACCTGAGCTAATATCTATCCAGAAGCAATAAAAGATGCAGGCTGTATTATCCCAACTTTCTTCAATAACACTTTGTTGATCTAAGAGCGCCAACATCCTGGTGAAGACAGGCTTGTCTATTGGAGTGTTTCACCCTGGTAAAGGGCTTAATCATTGAAGCCTTTATGATGAAGCCCTATGCCAAGACGAATCATGTCAAGGGGGAAGCTTGTGTCTCTGTGGGGTTGTTCAGCATAACATCCATGCAATACTTGCCACATGACACAAGGTTAGCCTCCTGGCTTCCACTTTAAACATTACCACTTCTAACCCACTGGTCCTCTTTGAAGTCCTGTCCCACACTTGTGCTGGTGGCCCCTCAGGCTCACGGCTCTCCTAGCATCACCAGTTCTCCCCAGCACCCCAGCATCCCTGGCTGTCTTCGGGTGCCTCCAGCACACTCACCACCTGACTCCTCTTTGATTTCTGGAGGAGTCCTCTTGGCTCCTGAATACCGTCTGTTCTTATCCCAGCAGGAGCTCAACTGACTCTTCTCTGTTTTCTGGGGGAGTCCTCCTGACTCCTGAACAAGGTCTTTTCCTCTTACCCATCAGGAGCTAATTCCCTTAGCCAGCATCCTTTCCTTAAGGACTGTGCACACCTCTGCAATCATTGGGTGTTGGTTACTGCTAAACCTTGGAACCAGAACTGAAGCTTTCTTTCCTCCTGAATCACTTTGAAACCTCCCAGTTCCAGGATCCCAAACATAATCCAGGCAAAACCTTCTGGACACCTCTCAGCCCATCTGGCTAAGAGTGCAGGGTGTTCATAACACCCAATTCTACAGTGAGATTGCCACACAATACCACTATGTCCACACTGCAAGCCACTTTGCATGGTAAGCAAGCCAGAATGTGCAAGTATAATGTGCACACCTGTACATTATGGCAAAATCTCCTGGAGGACCTCAAACGTTACTCTTTAAGCTGATCGCATACACTCACCTATATAGCAGCAAAAGCTGCAGTTCCCCTTTAAAGGAGAACTATGGGGTTAAGGCTTTTCCAAATAGTTCTCCTTAGGGTAATGGGAGGACACAAACTAGCGTCCTCCCATCACCCTAAGCTCAGTATACCGCGAGCTACAGCTCCCTATATACTGAGACGCCACAGTATACCGCGAGCTACTGCGCGAGGAATACTGAGATGCCGCAGCTGAAGCAGATCCCGGCAATTATGTCTGGATCCTCCCAGCTGTGTGAGTGACAGCTGGCTCTGCCTATCTAGAGGCAGAGCCAGCTGTACCCGCCCCCTCCCCCGTCCGTTCCGCCAGTCAGCGCTGGCGGATCGGAGCGGGGAGGGGGGAATCCAGCCCCTCCCCTGTCACGGCAGAGAGCCGTGACAGGATCGAGAGGTGAGCGAATGCCGGTATGTGTTCGCTCACCTCCCGATCTACTGAGCCGACCTGTGACAGTCTCATTGTCACAGGTCAGCTAGAACTATGAGGTGAGTGAAAAGCACTCACCTCATAGTTCTCCTTTAACTCTAGTTAGTATCACGGTACGTATCTAAAGTTCATCTTTTGCATGTGAATGGTACATTTAGATAGTAAGAGGATGAAAGCAACTTTTCATTTTTTTTTCTAGTCGACATTTTTCCACTTAAGATTCTAGCTTCATTCTTTGTTCGGGAATGCAGATACTTGTCTAAACAAAGTGACATTTGCATTCAGACATCCTTATATTTGACTTGGGCAGTGAATCACTGAGCTGTAATTTTTATTCTTTAGTATTCCGTAGAGCGCTGTGTAGACAAAGAAAGCTTCGTTTATTTTGGTGAGTACAGAAAGCGTTTGAAGCTCTTTTGCTATCTTGGGTCAAGGATTGACCTTTGTTGGATGAAAAAAATGAAATAATCTGCTCATGTGAAAAATGTTTGTTAACATTCACATTTTATCTCCGGACTGATACAAGAGAGATAGGTAGGGAAGATAAAAAACTTTGCACTTCAGGCTTGTTTTAGAAGTGTAGAAAGCAAAGACTGCATGGAAATTGCCGGAGCCCCTGGCAGCCAATCAGATCATACTTTTGATATCACACTGCGTTGTTTCAGGTATTCTTATGCATTCATGTACAATGATAATGACAAGATATGTTGTTATAGGAAAAGGAAAAAGGGAAAGGAAGGTCACATTGCACATTACAAAATCTGAATTGAAAATGCCCATTCAAGTCAATGACCATTGTAAAGAAAGTGATGGGAAATCCAAAATTTTGCAGTTGTCACCACAACTGGAGGTGATCGAAAATGTTTCAATGGGGCGGAGATTTTACATCATTTCTAAGAAATTCCCTTCTCAGACAGGAAGTGAAGGGAAATTTCTTCAATGAAAAAAAAAAAAACTAAGCGATTGCCTACTCTAAGCTAAAAATAAAAATAAAGTTACTGGGGCAACCAGCACGGGAAAGTTGGAAAGTGGGGACATTTGTTATTTCTGGTGCAAATGCCGAGGTAGCTGTGAGAAAACCTCGTATGCTTTGTATTGTATGTCATGGTAAGATACGGCTATACCCGTTGGGGGTTAGCCGGAAAAAAACAGAATAAAAGTTTGTTTTAAAAAATAAAAATAAAAAAGCCCAATGCGACAAAGAAAATCCAATCTGCCCCGCCCCCCGGCTATTTATTAGTTTATTATTCTAAGACAATGTTTTACTTGCCTAAGTTTGCTCTCACATTACAATACATGGAGCCTCTATCCCTTACTGTACTGAAATTTATCTCTGATTTCATTGCACACTGTGAGCTTCTTGCATCACAAGTCAGATAGAGCCCGCCTCATGTCCTGCCTGGAGGACATTCAGTCACATCTAGCTCTTTCCTCCCCAGCCCTGCCTGACTGTCCCTGGTCCACACATACCATTCATGGGATCATAAATCTTTTAAACATGGAGGCTGAGCATCAAATGTGGGCATTACCTAGGGGGTCTACTTGTAAAAGGAACACTCACTCCTCCAGACTGATATCCACCCATCGACTGACAGGTATGTGGTAGTGCTGGATAGGAATAAGTCAGTTTTGATATACTGTAAATCCAAAAAGTGGGGGCTGTAACCCTTGTAGGAGATACACCTGTGGTAACAGCATGCAGGGCAGGTGCTGCCACTAGGCAAACTAGGCAGCCACCTAGGGCGCACTGGTGCTTAGGGAGCAGCCTCGTTCACTCACTGCCCCTATGGCACCCCCCCATCTATTTCACATTGCAAAAGCCAATAGCAGGCTGGCTATTGCACCCACCTACTGAGCAACTGAGCAGAGGAGCGGAACTGTATGGCAACTTTCTCTCTCAGGTCCGCTCCTCTGCTCAGTGAGTGGGGTTTTCAATAGCCAGTCTGCTATTGGCTTTTGCAATATGAAATAGATGGGGGGTGCCATAGGGGCAGTGAGTGAACGAGGCTGCGCCCTAGGTGTTGGTGGGTGCAGTAGCTGGTCTTGCCTAGGGCGCAAAATAGTCCAGCACCGGCCCTGATAGTATGTGTGAAATCAATGGGGCCACGCGGCAAACATGATTGTGCGGTCCCGCAATCCCTCAGATCTGAACCTAGCCTGAACGATTGGTATGCTGCAATACATAACATTTTTGTTATTGCATTTAGATACATTTTAATTACTCTTTGAATTGATACAGGAAGGGAAGGTTCTGCGTATAATACAATAATGACAGAACCGGATCCAGGAAAAGAACATAGAGAGGTGGACCGAGCAGCTCGACCATTAAGGGCGAGGGAGAACAGCAGAGGCTGCCGAACAAGGACACTTCTCAATCCCAGATGAACTTTGATGTTGACTTACAAATAATGCGATCTTTGATGTGGAATTCAAAGCGAAAGTTGCCATCCAGTTCCCTGTCAACATCAAACCGCATGCTAATATCAAAGCGGAAATAGAACAGTGACAACTTGTTCTTCTTATTCACATCCTGCAAAGAACAAAATACTAAATGTTACATACTTCAAACAGACACAAAGACAACTCCTACTGCAGCTGATAACAGATGGGGAAGCAATCAGCATTCTTTCAAGGATTTTAATTAGTGTTTATTTCTTTATAAAAAAAATAAATAAACTTCTGCGTTTGCCGATAAGGTGTTTTTCTTTTTTTCATTCATTAGAAATTGCAATGAAAAATAATGACGGGAGAGCGGTAGCAACCAAATTTCTCTTTATTGCATTCAGATCATTGAAAAATGATCTCGGGTTGGATGATTCATTTTAATGTTTGTCTTATTAACCACTTCAGTACCGGCATGCTACAACCCCTTCATTACCAGGCCATTTCTCAGTTTTCAGGGCTGCGATAATTTGACTGACAGTTACTCGTTCATACAACACTGTATCCATATTAATCTTACATCAACTATCAGGCTAGGTTCACACCTAGGCAACTCCTGACCAGGTGGCAATCCGTGCGGTTTTGTGCACGATTGCCGCAGTCAGGAGTCACCAAGGTGTGAACCGATCGCACCGTGGATGCCATTATTTTTTAATGGCACCCCCGTTTCGCTTTAAGGGCCCAGTAACACTTTCACGATGTGTGTTGACTCATGCAGCATGCCTTATTGCATTGGGCTGAATAGCACTCCAAGGCACTTGCATTGTAGCCCGCACAGAACACACAAGAAAGGTACAATTTTTGCCATGTTTAGGGCGTGTTTGCTGCCTTAGCGCAATGCATGTAAACTCCCAATATAATGTAACTTGTTCGGCCCAGTTGTGTATCCAGGACATGACACATACCGCACTTGGGTGCCACTTGAAGGAGGGGTGCCGCTCCAGTAAAGCTTGCCAACCCACAGAGACAGATTACTTTTTTCACTATGGCAGGTTTCCCGCTGAGTTCCTGCTAACCAATGACATCACCGGTTGCCAGGAGCTGGGCAGGACACCATAGATGCATTTTATAGTAGATACTCCTCTGATCAGCCCCAAACTTTTGAGGGCCTTGTCACATTACCAGATGGGAAGTCCAGCCCTGGCTTAAATCACTTCTTATCCTGCAAGTAAATCCTCTGCAGCCAAGTTTAATGAGAGGCAGCCGCCAGCTAAGCAGATGCAGGCTTTTCCACCGCCGTTCCGCCGCAGAATCTTTTCAGGACATTATTTGATGCATGAAAGAAGCGATGGAAATGATTACAGGGAAAATCTTCTGCTTTTGTATTCATTGCATCGGTACATCTGCCACACCGAGCTCCATGGAATTCTTTATTGCCTGCTAAGTAAAACATCATTCATTTTTAAACTGCAATTTCTGGAATGTGTTTGAGAAGTCGGAATGCACTGTCAGAAAAACAAGGGCCCGAATCGCGAGTGAAATCTGTGTTTCCCAAGTGGATTACGGCATGGTTTAATTTAATCATGCCGGCCTTGTCGTCTTCATTTTTCTTTCTCATCAGCGTGCCTGGCATGTCAATTCCGAAGCGTCAAGCGCCGCTTACCCAGGATTCGCCATTTACATTCCGCGCACCTGCGCTGTTTCCTCTGATTAAGATGCCGGGTAAAAGTTGCGTAACGAGCGATAAACTTTCTGTGGAGGCACGGTTATTTCAAAGACGCTCAGGCTAGGGTTATCCAATCAGCAAAGGGACGACCCATAGTGACAAATCAGCAGCCTCGTCGCAGAAGTCAGAGTTGTACAAGATGGATAGTGATTGGTTGATGTCATTATTGTTACAAGTATTTGTTATGCTGAAACTTTTAGTTGAGTGAGGAGAGCCTAGGGCTAACTATGTCAAGCTTTTATTATTGGCTGCATGCTCAGTTGGGAGATTTGTCCTCTCTATTTGTCCTGGTCACCATTATCACAGGGACAAAAAAAAGCCTGAAAAAAAGAACCCACTACAGCCATGGCCTCAGTTGTGATGAGTGGCCTGGGTTTGGTTTGCTTGGATGTTCTCCAAAACCAGACAGAAATCTGGGTCGAAGTGAACCGAACCCAGCGCCTGTCCTAGCAATCAGTGGTGCTGTGCCACCCACAGAGCATCCTTGGTTGCTAGGATGCTAGTGGCTGGGCTGCACATCATCATTGGCTGCTTGGATACAGAGAGGTCCACCATAACAACCAATGATGCTGCGGGGCTGTCAGTGCCTTAGTAACAAGGTCGCTGTGTGGCCCATACAGCATCATTGGTTGCTAAGACCCCAAAAGCTGGGCAGTAAACATGTGCTATTCGTTTAGTTCCGAATCGAAACCAAATTTCGGAAATTCGGAGATTCGGATGTATCCGAATTCCGAATTACAGATATAACGAATGCAAATGAATCCGAATTTCCGATTCCGAAATTCATTAGCGGTAGTCTGTACGAAATTTCGTTTGTTGGACGAAATTTAGTTGCAGCAAAATGTTTTTTGTTTTCTCAAATGACTTTTTACTGCAACGAACAAATGAAAAAAAAACTAAACGAACATTCGTACAGACTACCGTTAACGAATTTCGTCCGAATCCCGAAACTAATTGACTTTCGGACCCAAATCCCGAAAAACGAAAGGCAAAATCTGAATCGAAACAAAACAATTTTTTTCCGGTGCACATGTCTACTGGGCAGCACAGCTTTATTTGGTGCTAGGATGCAGATGGCTCACCATGACAACAAATTAAGATGTGGGACCACCAGTATCTTAGCAACCAATGATGCTGTGCAGCTCAGCCACCAGTCACCCAACGACTTTGTGCGAGTCGCACAGTGCCATTGATTGCTAGTACAAGACGATGGTTGGGCGGGCAAACTGGTCAAATGACACAGCGCATTATTGGTTGGTAGGATGTAAGAGGCTGGACTGCACAGTATCCCATTAATAATCAATGTCACTGTGTGGCTGACAGCACCGTAGCAACCAATGACATTGTGTGACCCACATGGCTTCATTGGTTGCTAAGACCCTAGCAGCTGAGCCTCACAGCATCATTGCTTGCTAGGATGCAGATGGGCATACCATGACAACCAATAATACTGTGGGGCCGCCAGTGTCTTAGAAACCAATAATGCTGTGTGGCTCAGTCACCATTCATCCAATGACTCTTTGTGAGTCCCTGAGTGCCATTGATTGCTAGGACAGAGATGAAGTTTGGGTGGCAAGCAAACTGGTCAAATTACATCATCATTGGTTGCTAGGATGCAGCCGCACCATAACAGCCACTAATGCTGCGCCGCTCAACCACCAGTCAGCCAATGATGCTGTATGGGCCTCACAGTATCATTGGTTGCTAGCAGACAGTTGGAAGTTCAGCGAGTGGGTAAAAGGGCCACACTCATGCAATGTATTACATTTTAGTTCTTGGGTTTAGGTAGGCTTTCACTGTCTTCCTTTCAGGGGCACCTTTTCACTATAGTCTATAGCTTTAGCACTTTAAGATTTGCTACCTAATTGGTCTCCGTATTGACTTTTCCTTTAATTTGTTGCAGTTAAACTTCTGAGAATCACAAATATTTACTGCCGAGACATTTTACTTCCCATTGACGTTGTTTACTTTGTTTACTTGGCTCCTACCCCTCCGGGGAAATGTTTGTACATCACAAATATAATTACATTCTGCATGCCTGCCGCTCGGGTCACTTGGCAATTTGCCGTTTCGGAGACGTAGCAAAGTTCACAGATTTATGACAATGAACTCAACAAGGAGTTTAATTAATTGGAAGAACGCATTTGGAGTTAAAGAAGAACTTTGACTGCCTTGTTTTTTCCAAGTTTGTTTGCCATTAGAGCTTTTTTTTTTATTACTGCAAAGCTTAGTTCCAGAAATTGCAGTTCTTAGTTCTAGGTTGGCCTGACTTCTTTACTGAAAAACAAAAAGCAAAAAGCTTGCTGAAACTAGAAGACTATACTACCCACAACTGTACAACTTATCTCGCAATTCCACTGATCCCTCAACCAGCTCTCGTGCAGAGGCTATATGATATTATTTAGAAGCCTCCTCCATGCCCTCCACTCCAGAAGCTGACATTGCCCATCCTTCCTCGCATATTACGGTGGAGGGGCTTGGTCTGGACATATCCGAGATGCAGCCTAATAAAGCCCCGGGAACCAATGGCCTTCCACTCATGCATTGCAAGCATTTTCTACTGACTATAGCCCCCTCATGTTCTAGACCCTTAATGCTCTGACAGAAGGTCACCTCAAGCCAGAAGCAACACTTCATGCATATATACACAAGGACAAAAAAAAATGAGTAAGGTCCAGTTTGAGGTGCACTGTGGTGTGTTAGAGGCCCCTTAAAAGAATTGGACTGCCTTGATGCAACGCATGATATTGTGAGGCAAAACTTGCATGAAAGGTCTAAAGTGGATCTTCAGAAAATGTTCAAATTTTGCCGTGGTCAGTGAAGAAACTATGGACATCGTTACATATTAGAATATTTGTCTTTTGCAGGATGGGTTGTTTCTTAGAGCCTTCTGCTTCATAGCCTGGTAATTTGGCCACATTTCCCCTTTGCATTTGTAAGAAAGTGGAGTTGAAGTTTAAAGTGTAACAGTAACACTTGAATAGATAGGCCCGGAGCAAGAAAAAAAGCTAGAAACATAGATGCAGGGCCTACATGACTGGATTTCAAGGTTTTTTTCCACAAATGGAAGGATTACATGGGAAGATAAAGTATACAGAGGTGGTACTTACCTGATTAGGGGATCTGAGAAGCAGTAGGAAGGGCTTCAGAGGATAGTCTGGGGGAGGTACTAAGTAGTCCTCAGTTGTAAGATAGCTGACGTTGGACAAACCTCCTATTATTTAAACATTTTTGGTGCAATCTGATTTAAGCCTTATGGTAATCATTGCAGCTGGTGGAGTTGGTCCTTGAAAGTTGTCATTCTGATCAAAATGGGAACTGGGTAGGATGCCACCTTGGGTACAGCACCCCTTCTTATACATGGTCGAGTATCACTAAACTAGTGGTTTATTCTTGGCTGCGTCTGAGGTTAATTGTGCAAAAGTCTCCGAGTGAGCTTTGTCTGGCTGGAGGCCTATCTTACGTGATTTATGCAGTACTGAGTTTTACGTAAAGTGGCCTTCAAAGGATCTTGCATGCCAATCATCTGGTATTATATTATACTTTGTTATTTATATGATTGTTAATAAAAATCTACTATGGCCATTAAACTCCAATTTGTGCCTTGCGTTGGTTATTTATGTACATTGATTGGTAGAGGAGCGGTGGTCAAGCAGTCTGGAGCGCAGGTCATCTTGAATACCCTAGTCATGAACTCAAAGCTAGAGTGGGACATTGGGTTATTGAGCAGTGATCGAGTCATGTGCGTAAGGGCCTGTGTTGATGGGCTTTGGGCTTGTGTAGACGGTCTTCAGTTTGAAACACTTCTGAGACCATTTAGAATTCTTTGATTTGACTTGCAGTTGACGTCCTTCTGACATGCTTCAAATGGGTTTTGCATTTCCATAGACTTGTGTGGGAATGTAAAACCCATCTGATGGGGAACAAATCCCCATTTGCCCATCAACACAGGTCCTAAAAAGAATACTGCCTGGAGTTCCACTTTATGCCAAATGCATATTTGCTCAAACAGATTGACCGAATCACCAAATAAAGCACACCTGAGAGCAGGGATTTCATAGATAATGTGTCTCATGTGCTGAGTCTTAAGCAACAACAGCGCTGTACATGCTCCAGTTTTTCCTTAATATAAAAATTCAGTCCGTGCAGCCCAAAACGTCTCGTTTGTGAAAAGAAATACTGCCTTGCGTCGGGCCTTTGTTGTATTTTTTATCCGCTGCAAATTAGCAATAATTGTTCTGTCACTTTGACTTTTGTAAAAATAATTTTTTTCCCCCCGAAATCTCCTTCTTTCTGTAGGGATTAAGCCAACAACATCAATGTATCAAAAATAAACATTTTGCAATTCTCCGATGAAGGAAACCAGCTGGCATTCATTTGCTCATATTAAATATATTCCCTTTGGCCACTCATTGCAAGTACAAAGTCATTGCTGCATCTCAGAGTTTTTTTTCTTTATTGCTGGCATAATAAGCCAATAAACTATTTCTGGATAGGAGCCGATATGCTTGAAATGTGTTGACGTGAAGATGCCATTGAGTCAGTTATTTCCCAGTGGAGTCAATGCGAGGTTGCGCAAATTAATGCTAGTTATAATAACATGTGCTTAATTGCAACCCGCTGCTCCTCCGTTACTCTTCCTGCCAAGACCAAAAGGTTCTGATGAGTTTTCATGTTGTCTTTTCTTTAGAAATGGAAATACGCACATTGGTAGTGTTAGCTATAGGTACAGTATGTTAGCTGCAAATGTTCTTCTCTCCTGCCTAGTATTAAAGGAGAACGATGAGGTGAGTGATTGTCACTCAAACTCATAGTACGGGCCGACCTGCGACAATGAAACTGTCACATGTCGGCTATATAGATCGGGAAGTGAGCGAACACATACGCTCACTTTCCCATCATCTCCCTGCAGAGAGCCGTGACTGTCAGTCACCGCTCCCCACAGGGATTCCCCCCCCTCCCCAGCGCTGACTGGAGGAATGGACGGGGAGGGGGGAATCCCCCCCCCCGTCCATTCTAGATAGGCAGAGCACGCTGTCAATCACGCAGCTGATCGGATCTCAACAGCATTGTCAGGATCCGTCCCGGCTGCGGCTATCTCAGTATATAGTGAGCAATAGCTCGCTATATACTGAGCTTTGGGTCACAGGAGGTCATTAGAATATGTTCTCCTATGACCCTTAAGAGAACTATGCGATAAAAAGGTTACCCCATAGTTCTCTTTTAATCCTTCAGCGGCTGGTGTGCGGTGCCCAGCACAGTGCTGATGAGCTGCTCCCAGCACATCGCGCTGTGTACTTTTTCAGAACCACCTGAATGGTGCCCATCCATGACAAGGCAGATTGCCTTGTCTTGCGTTGGCGCTGCGCTTTAAGAAAATGGACAGAGCAGACCCAAGCCATTTAGTGTGCATTCACCCTCAGATGCTTTGTCAGGTTTTTATTGATTCAGAACATGCAAATGGGAGGCGTTGGGTCCACTTTTGGCTTGAGTTATGGCCCAGGTCCAACTTAGGCAACACATAAAAGTAGTAATAAACTCTCAAACTTGTTTCAATAATGATTCCAGATCAAACAAATATACATTACCCAAGCTCTTACAGTCATCATTTTACCTAACAGTTGGCTCCAACTCTCTCAGCTCCACTTCCCTGAACTGCCTGTCCAGTACAAGATCACAAGGGACATAGAAGTCTCTAGCAGATGTCCATCTACTAGCCTGGAGAAGGGAGGAGAGAGGAGCCGGGGGGAGAGGAGTTACCTTCCTTGCTGTGTTTGTGGAGACACACGCCGCTTACTAGCACACACACAAAGGTGGCTCCATAGGACTCTGCAATAGAAAGGGTCCACCGTAAAACAGGATATCAGGGCCAGTACTCAGGAGACCAGCTGAGGAAACGTAAACCTTTAAACATTAAAGAGCAGCATCCATTGTAAGTAATTTAATCAGCATTTGGAATAGCTTAAAAAAAACTTTTCACTTTAAAATCACTTTAAATTATAAGATCCCCAGCTAAAAATAAAATCAGCTCCAGATGCAATGTTCATCTTTTTTGTGGAGCCGTCCTCCGCAGACTCACTGATCCGGTGCCAGTTATCTTCTGGGTTGTATGACTCTCAATATCATTCTACCCACTTCCTGCATCCAGAGACCTCCCACCACCCTGGACCTACAGAAAATGCTGTCATTACGTACCACCGCATTCAGGATCTACCCACCACAGGAAGAAGAGGATGATGAGGACCAGCCATGTCATGTGAATGGGCTGAAACAATACCTGCACCAATGGTTTTAGAGTCTGAAGAGTTATTTCATCATAAAAAAATCCAGGGTAACAAGGGAACGTGTTTTGGGGGCTGAAAAGCCAACTCTTCATCAGGGCCTAAAGTGGTAGTTAGGACATCAGCAGGTCGGACTCGGAGGAGATTGCAGATTACTGGAGTCAAGTTGCCCCTTTTACCAAAAAGAATTCAGCAGCACGTTCCGGTGAAAAGAAGCAATTGAAAAGAACCAGCTGCTGTCAGGTTTACAGACACCTACAGAAGCCTGACAGATGTACCAACCCTTCTCTGCTCTCTCCAAAATTGTAAAGAAAAAAACAGTTTTTCCTGGAGTTCTACATTTAAATAATTATTTGTACCACTGTGGGTTAATGGTTAGTGTTGTGTCATTGAAGTTTTGGGGTCCTGGATTTAATCTTCCCTCAAAGACTCTATGTGTATGTAGAGAGGATGAAAAACAGCATGGAAACAAATATCATAACCGATATTAGTCAGCATCTCCGTGACCCAGATTCAACATAAACTGTTGTGAGCATCTAAAAGCAGAGTGGCGGAGGATGCTTTTAGAAAGTGTTTGCGTCCAAGGCCAGAGCACAAAAATAAAATAAAATCCCGTATTCCTGAAAAAATGGATCAATAATAATAAGGTTTAATGAAACATTCGGCAAAAACAAATACCACAAATGGTTCTCCACATTCCAAAGATCCCTCCACCCCAATGAAAGAGGCGTGTGTGTGTGTGTGTATTGCCTTTAGCTTTGATTACAGCACGCATTCGCCATGGCATCGTTCTGATAAGCTTCTGCAATGTCCCCTATGTGCTGTATACCATGTGCACTCTACCATGCTTTCATAATCACAACAGGTTTTCTTTAAAGAGGAACTTTACCCATATCTTTGAAATGACAACAAACGCACATTTAGAAATGTTTAGTAATGGCAATCTACAGACAGTTACCTCTAGAGCCTTGGTTCTCAACTGGTGGGGTATGACCCAAAAGTGGGTCGCGACCCCGTGTTCAGTGAAGATAGAGAAGGCTTGTTGCACTCCTTACCGGAAAGCCCTGTATTCGGGGAAGGGTGCTTGGAATGACTGCGGATGGCGCCGCAAGTTGCAACTGATACGAGCTAAGCCTGATGAAGGGACCCTGTTCCAGCGCTTGTGTTTTTGACATGAGTTTTCAATAAATTCACGATTGATTATCCTTGAAGGAATCTGGTGTGCTGGTGACATTTCTCTCATACCCGTGTTCAGCGGGTCACCACATGCCTTCCACTTTTCTGGCTTAGAGGCTCCTCAGCTTCCCCCTAGCCCGGCACTGTCAGTTCTCGCACTGAGCAGCCATTCAATATATGCTGCCCAATGCTGAGTGTCACCTTGAGGTGGGGTGATCTGGGGGTATGGCCGTGAGGGAGCTCCATCCATAAGTGTATTGCTTACAGCTCCCTCGTGTGTCCTGTAGAAGCGCCTGGACTGGAGTGAAATTACATTCTGGCTCCCAGCACCTCTACAGTGTGTGCACGGGAGCTGTACAAGTGGATGCACATATGGATGGAGCTCCATCACAACACAGGATCCACTTCAGTTTTCATAAGGTAGGGAGACTGGGTGGATTAAAAATAAAAAATAAAACACATTTTCGGAGTGTATATGTGTGTGTGAGAATGTTTGTGAGTGTGTGAGATTGTGTCTCTTGTTGTGTGTGTCTGTTTGTGTTTTTGAGGGCCTATTCACGCTACTGCAGCGCGTTAATCGCACAGTCCCATGCAATTAACGGATTGTACCATGCAATCACATCTACTGCACGTTCTGGTGTGGGAGGTGCAGTGAATTGCCATTCATTTAAATGACACCCCATATCTAAACATCCCACCCACAGTTCTATTGCCCACATCAGAACGCGCGGTACCGCAATGCCCTGCATTCCACTGAAGTACAACTTGGGTCACGACTTAATGACCAAGGACAAATGTGAGTCCTGAGGTTATGCGGGTTGAGAACCACTGGTCTAGATAATTGCCGGATTTTTAGTCTTTGCATCCTTTATTTGTATTTTCCTCCCCATTTTTCTCACAGCGGCCACTTTTACTAAGGGCAGATGACTCCATCTCCCTTTACTTCCTGGAACTCTTGCACATGTGACTAGGACATGTGACCATGAACATCATCTCAGTGGAGGAAAATGCCTTTCCCTGAGATCTCGTGAGATTACAGATGAGATTTTCCAGCAATGCTCTGCTGATGTAACCTTCCCAGGATGCAACGCTTGGGCACATGACATCATAAATGCCCAAGAGGACCAGGAAGTGGAAAAACAATAGTTGTAAGTAACAGAAAAATATGTTTGTCTAGCTAATGAATGTAAGAGGATTTCAGAGCTGTATGCTGATGGTATTTTTAGTGAAAGGGGGTAAAGGTCTACTTTAAATCTGCCATTGCCCCCCAGAAGGTTCATTGATAGCTACAATGCTATACCATTTTATGTTTAATCACAGACGGCCTGCAAGATTCAATATGCTCAAGCGTGTCTACATGGAGGGGTCTGAAAAGCCGTCTACCTTTTTAAATTGGGCAGCAATCCCCTTTAAGAAAACAAAGTTATAAGTTATTCATACCCAGCCGAAACTTGTAATTAATCCCTAAATTCTTCTAACTAATTATGACTGAATAGAGTATTTTGACTTTCATCTCCCAATATCCCCCTCAACAAATTAAATGTAAAATCCTTTTCTCAACATGAATAAGATGATATTCTTCTTTGGTCGGTATCCTGTTGAAAATGAAATTAACATTATTTTCCTTGGTATACAGTGTGCCCGTGGGAGAGAGGAGAAGGAAGCAGCAAAGTCAGTCAGAGTCTTGTGCAGCGGGGAGATTAAAGAGAGCTCCAGGCTGCGGCAGCAGAAGGTAGGGCTCAGCAGGAGAGTGCAGAATGCATTTTCATACGGCCGTAGCCTGTCTCCTATCATTGCGCTGTGCAGGAAAGGGGCCACTGATGTAAATAGACTTTTCCGTCAGCCCTTAAAATAATGAATGCACGCATACGTACGCTGTTCAGGTTATTTCTTAAAGGAAACCTGTTCTACTCCTGAGGAGCAAAGATGAACTTCGTGGTTGCTACTGCCGTGGGTTCGAGGTTCAGAGATGTGCCGTTCAGGCAAAGTTTTGTGTAGATTTGCCCAGAATGTTTTTTTTTTTAACCATACGGCACTGCAGGCCATTAGACTATGGCCAACAAGAAGTGCCGATAAGGGGGCTCTTGGATAAACCATGTCTTAGTACCGATGTACCCCAAAACCCAACAGGTGCTGGAACAACTGGTGGATGGTGCCACAGTATACAATCTATATGGCCATTCTGCTTCGGAGAATCATCTTTATTCATTTTCCTCGTCAGGGCCCTGTGAGGCTCCGAATTGTTGCATTCATATGTCATGCTAAAGGAATACAAATAAACATGATATTCCGAAGCAGAATGGTGTGCGGAGAACATACTGCATCTTGTATTTTGGATAAATCAGCCCCCTTACTATGTAGGTGGGGGCACACGGCAGCCATATTGTTAGTGAATTGGAAGTCACT
The DNA here is from genome assembly GCF_000935625.1 of Nanorana parkeri. Taxonomy (NCBI): domain Eukaryota; kingdom Metazoa; phylum Chordata; class Amphibia; order Anura; family Dicroglossidae; genus Nanorana; species Nanorana parkeri. Next base: position 57,556 of record NW_017306953.1, on the reverse strand, counting down.
GTAGGGTAAGCATAGGAGAAGCTGCATAAGGAGTGATTAGGGTCAGTTAATTCTGATTGTCAGCTCTTTGGCTAATCAACCACATTTCTGCCTTATTTTTGTTCTTACTGCTGATTGTCTTTCATTTTATTTTGTGGTTGATTTTGAGGACGGCGGTCACTTTTAGCTGCTGTCCCGTCCATGGCAAACCTTTCTTTTTCTGCAAGCTTTCCTTTAAAAAAACTGGGCTTTTGTTTAAGGGGGTGGCATGTTGGAGAGAGATGAGTGACCGGTCTTTTTTTACAAGAGGGGGTGGAGACAAGTGTCAGCACTTGAGGGTGACCCTGCAGAGCCCACCATAGATAGTCTATGGTGGGCTCTGCAGGGTCACCCTCAGGTGGGATCTCGACTGAGCTCTGCAAGGGGTATAACTAGAAATCATGGGGCCCCATACAAAATTTTGCTATGGGGCCCAGTGATTTCTAGTTTCGCCCCTGGTCAGCACCAATTCAGAAATGATTGGAGGATCTACAGCCAAGTGAAATTTCACATTGGATTACTGCACAGATCTGAAAGAAATACACAAAGCACAGTACATGGATCATGTATGTAGAGTATACAAAAAAGATAGCTCTGAAGAAGGGGGGATAGCCCTTGAAACGCTTCAGCTTTTGCAGCACTTGGCCCAATCTGTGGTGGGCATATATTGTACGGCCCTGCTGAGTGTCCTGTCTGTCCTTTGGTGGACAGTTACATGGTCTGATTTTTCATGCATATGTGAGAAGTCAGCTGCTCTTGGTTTTATTATAATTTTTCTGAATTTTTCTGTCTTTCTGTTTTGTTGCACATCATAAGGGGTGTAGAGGCTTCTTCTCAGTTAGAGCGGTGAAGGTCTGGAACTCGCTGCCACAAGCAGTGGTATCACCTGAGGGTGTTGAATCATTCAAAAAGCATTTGCACAATTTCCTCAGAGACCGGAACATACAGGGGTACAGATACACTTAAAAACAAGATCACACAGGGGCTCGTACACACGCATACACATGCAGAATCACATACATACACGCAATAGGTTGAACCTGATGGACCTGCGTCTTTATTCAACCTCAAATACAATGTAACTATGTAAAAGAGGAGGAGCCAGACGGGGCTTCTTGAAGTTTGTCCTGGAATAATGAGATTTTAGAAGTGCCGAACGTTAGGATGTGCTGCCATCTGTTTTTCTCTAGATGTGTTGGCAAATCAGGGTGAGGTCGAGCCCTTGCTTGGCATCTGCACTCAGTCATAGTGATCCACTATATAGGACGTAAGAGCAACAGGAAACTTTTACATGTATAGTAATAACCAGGGCTGGTGCTAGGATTTTTGCCCACACATGCAAAGTTGCATTTTTGCGCACCCCCCCCTCCCTCCCAACCCCCTCCCCAACCCCCTGTAGCGCTGAGCCTGCTCCCTATTAGCATGTTTTTTTTTCTTCACTTACCTTCGGTGCGGGAGAGCAGCGGCGAGTCAGCGCTGGTCCGGTGGGAGGAGCTCCAGGTGGGGTCCTAATTTAGCTGTCCGGCGACTGCCAGAGGTGCCGCGTGTGTCGGGATCCTTGTCAAAATGCCCTGTTTTTTCCGCCCTCACCCTGCAGTGCCCTCAGGCGGCCGCTTGCCTTGCCTTGCGGTAGCGCCGGGCCTGGTAATAACACCGGCCAGCAACTCTAAACCTTCTGCATTCCATCCAAACATAAACAAAACAAAGTTTTGGCTTTAGAATTTAGGTTGTGAAGAATGTCAGTATGGCTATACTGTACTGAATTGCCTGCTTAGCCAAATGGTCAAATCTTGCCCCCCCTACCACCAGCTTGTGTTTCCCAGTTAATAGCCTACTCAACCTATAAGCAAAAAGCAATGACATGTTGCATATGCTTAGCAATCAGACAGTCAATGTAATACAATTTAATTATATATACTACAAGTAACACAGACGTTGATGCTAGGCTGGCAAAGAACCATGACACATTTGAGCTCCGGCGAAAAACTCGTGACATGTCTGAGTGCCTGCGGAACCTCACAAAGCATTGTTTTCAAATTAACTGATGATTTTTTTTCCTTTTTTTTTTTCTCTGTGCTGAATTTTCATTAACGATCTTCATCACTTTCAAAGAATTACATCAAAATGTCAAGCAAAATTAACTGGTTAGGAAGCGGAAATTTAATATGCGGGAGAGCCAACGACGTCTTGTGTTTAAGGATTATCTTCTTATCAGCTGAAGTCCTGATTGTGTTTTATAAACAGAATATTGTATTAATTAAAAAAAAAAAAAAACCTACATGTAAAAGATCGGTGAATACGCCAGCGACTGTGCATGATACAGATGGATATTCTCCAATTGTCTGGGTGCTTTGTTCCTCTGCAGTAGCGTCTCCTATAAAATTATCTGCGGAACTGCATTGCTGTCACCCCTAAGCTCCTCTCCACGAAGTCCTGCTGCAGGGAAGGATGTGTAGTATGCCGGGCAGTGAGAAGAATAGGAGTAGAAGATATGATTAGTATGCTGGGCAGTGAAAAGAATGGAGAATTTTATCGGGTTTAAGGAGTAGACGATATGGTTGGTGCACACATTTTTAACTAGCATGGGACATCAAGTGATTTTTAGCACAACACGCTTAAAGAGGACTTAAAAAAAAAACATGCAGAGGGCAAAGGACTAGTCACCAGTTTTGCCTATAGGCTCCCTAGTTACCCACAGATGATATTTTCCCCATTACTGACGTGTCTTACCTTGCCTTATGTTGCACTGTGTCTGTGTGGGACTGCCATCTTGGAAGGGAGCAGAACTTTACTTTATCAAGGCAGAGCTACCTCCCTAATGACTGGTGATCTGATGGACTACAATCTCAATATAAGTCTGTAAAACTAAACGTGAGATTGTAGTCCATCCCAGGAGTGAGCTTGGAGCGGTGACTACTTTACAACCAGTGACGTGCGATACCTCTTGCTCCGGGTGAAGCATTCCCCAGCATGTCCCGCCCCCGCCACCTGAAGTCCCACCCCCAACGATTGAGAGCCCCCCCCCCCGACAGCCAAAGTCCTACCCCTGTCTGGGGAAGCCCCGCCCCCGACCCATCCTCAAGCTAGTGTAAAGGAGGAAGGGAGGAGACAGGGAGGAGACAGGGAGGAGCCTCCCTGTCCCTCACTTTCTCCTCACTGTTGACTCTCTCTCCGTCCATGACAGGTTACACAGCATGGAGGATTTCCCTGATGTGTAACCTGTTAGATGCCGATCTGAATGGAGAAAAAGCTGGCAGCTTTCCTCCATAATTCTAGGTGAGACTCTGCCCCACCTGTCTCCCCTGACCGCACGTCCCTGCTTACAACACACACATGGCCCATGGGGAACAAAAATAGTCACCCGGCCTCCAGAAGGAAGGACAGTGTCAGCACCAATTCAGAGATGATTGGAGGATCTACAGCCGAGTGATACACAAATAAGATACATTGTTGTTCATAGTTAGGATACTTGAATGTATTTTTAGGACTTAAAGTGACTAAGGATGGGCTGCATGTTTTTTGTCTCTGGAATGGCTACATGGTGTCTGTGTGAAGGTTCACAACCTGAGCCAGCACTACAGGAAGATGCACTGAGCTGCAAAGGGAAGTTCTGCCCCAGCATGAGAAGATATCAGGATTTTAAAGGCAGAGCAGCAAAGAGAAGGGAAACAACCATGGATTACAGCAAGGCGCACATTACATTACAGTATTGTTTTATGTTAAAAAATCTGAAGGTTTAATGTCACTTTAACTCCGGAGTTCAGTGTTACTTTAAATACTAGATACAGATGTTCAGCCATCTATGGTTTTGTTCTTGGCCACCATAAGCCGCCTTCCTCCTGCCAGTTTTCTTTCATGATAAAGAGTCTTATAAACAGTAATCTTTGGGGCATATCTCTGAAAAACAATTACTGTTTTATATGCAACGCGGCCGGTAAAACAACTCCTAAACAATGTTGTAATATGCTCTGCAATGGAATTGCCTCTCTGGGTTGTGTTTCTTGAAGGATATAATGTGTTAAAATAAGAGTTGTTTAAAAACACAGAAACATGTCCATATTTCCATTTATTTATTTTTCTCAGCCAGAGACATTAAATGCTTTTTTTTTTTCTGTTCAGTTCTCGCTGTCTGAGTGCTTAGAGTACCTGCGGACTCCTTTGCTGTGCAACTGTCCCCTCTGGCAAAAACAGGACTGAACAACAAGAACTCCATTCGGCATCAGAAAAGTGGTGTCGATCATATTCCGCAATCAACTCAGCGGCCACCGATCTCCTTTTTTTTTTTAATGCCCACTTTTGAGGATGCGAGCAACGTCAACCTAAAATGCCCCCCACCGCCGCCAGTGGCACAGAATGAACCAGACATTTGACATCCGTCTGCTGCCGAGGCAAAATGGAAAACAAATTGAGTTAATGCAATAGGCCGGCCCGTGACCCTTTTCTTTTTTTTTTCATACATAGCACGGATATATTTGATCCAAAGTCAAGACAGACATTATCCTGACGAGCTCTCAGCAAGCGCCGGTACCAAATTGAGAGGCAGAGAAAAAAAAAGATACATAATTTATTTTAGTAAGAGCGCATTCAGTGTGGGGCTTATCATAAATGTAAACTTTCCAAGAGACGACCACTAGGGGTTGAGAGATACCTTGCAGCAATCATAACCAAAGAGGAAAACTTTATTACAAAGATATGTCTGGACCCGAGGCTGCGTCGTTTGCCCCGCTTTTTATTAAAAAGTGAAGTCGTTTGTGATTTCTTTTTTTTTCCTGCACAAATAGCATTTTATAAGGAGCTGCATGCCGGATTTCTTGTATCTTTTCATTTCTTTCACGTGCATATGTTTCCGAAAAAATATACAGGTGAAACTCGAATAATTAGAATATCGTGCAAAAGTAATGGCAGTAAGTGCTGCAAAAGGGGCCCAAACCAAGTACTGAGTACATATGCATGCTTGTACTTTTCAGAGGTCCGATATTGTTCTATGTACAATCCTTGTTTTATTGATTGCATGTAATAATCTACTTTTTTGAGGTTGTGGATTTGGGGTTCTTGGGGTTTTCATGAGCTGTAAGCCATAATCATCACAATTATGACAAATCACGGCTTGAATTATCTTGCTTTGCATGTAATGAGTCTCATATATTAGTTTCACCTTTTAAGTTGCATTAGTGAAATAAATGAACTTTGCACGATATTCTAATTATTCCAGTTTCACCTGTATATTTAAAAACACACAAAAATAATATAAATATGTTCATAGCAGAAGTAATCCGGTGTGTTCTAGAAAGACGCACAAAAAAAAACCAAACAAGCGGATAAAAGGATTTTGATTGGCAGGTTCAAAGATATAGGGGGTTATTCACAGAGGAACCGAAGGATCCAGCCGTAGCTTCGGCTGATTCTTCGGCTCTCTTTGGCCGCCGTATAGTATATTCACTATGGCCCGTACAGCAGCCGAAGGCGGCCGAGCAGCTCAGCCGAGCTGAAGGCATATGCTTCGGTGACAGCCGAATTGGGCGAACGGCTGGCCGAACGCCCCACAAATGACAGCTGGGCTCCGCCCAGTTGTAATGACAGATCAGTGTCCCCAAATGACCTGGGGACACTGAAATGTCATTAAACAATAACAACTAGGAGTGATGTCATGGCCGGCTCCGCCCACTTTGTTATTCATTGGCCCGGACCTGCTAGAAGACTCTTGCAGACTCTAGCAGGTGCCGGCCAATAGGAAACAGTTGGGCGGAGCTAGGTGTCACTGCTAGATCAGCCGATCCAGATGTGGGATCGGCTGAGTCGAAGTACTTCCGATCAAAGTGCAACCGAAGGCAGCCAATGTATGGCTGATTTCAGCCGATGAACTCGTGAACAGCCGTACAAGGCTGAAGTGAATAGCTGAACGATGTTCACTTCACTTTGGCTGGGTTTTCGGCCTTCGGCACCTTTGTGAATAACCCTGATAGAAACAATTACTGAACAATGCCATTAACAAGGGCAAATGTTTAACCACTTAAAGTCCGCTGTGTTTACACCCTTTTCCTGGCCAGACCATTTTTCAGTATTCAGCGCTGCGGTACTTTGAATGACATTTATTCCGTCATGCAACGCTGTACTGAGATGAATTTTTGGGGACAGATAGAGTTTTATTTTGGTGGTATTTAATCACCACTGGGGTTTTTTACTATATAAAAATGACAAAAATTACCGAATATTTTGAAAAAAAACAAATTTTTCCCCAACATTATGTTATGAAACATTTATTATTACCCAAATCTTTGGGTAAAACATAAAAGACGGGGTCACGTCGGCTAAACAGGTCAAGCCTTAAAATTTTGCGTGCCTGTGAAGTCACAAAAAAACTAACATACCCAAAATTGGCGACAGGCGATGTTTTAAAAGCTTTTACCGCTCATCGGTTTAGTGTTAACAGTGATTGATGGCCCTAAAAGTATTGCTCTCACTCCGACATTCGCTGTGATATGTAACAATGGGCGCAATAGTAATTTTTGCACGTAGCCGCACCAACGCATGTTTGCGTGTGTACATGGGGGTGGGGGACTTTAAAACTTTTTTTGTGTTTAAAAAATAAATAATTATATGTAACTTTACTTTTTTTTTTGACAGTTTTTTTTTACACTTAATTGCTATGACTAATACAAATTAGTAAACTAAACATGGGATTGTAGTCCATCCCGAGAGCGAGCTTGGAGCGGTGACCACTTTACAACACACACAGGGACCATGGGGAACAAAAGTAGCCATCCTCCAGAAGGAAGGACAGTGTCAGCACCAAATCAGAGATGATTGGAGGATCTACAGCTGAGTGATACACAAATACAATACATTGTTCTAAGGCAGTGTTTTTCAACCTTTTTTGTGCAAAGGCACACTTTTTTCATGAAAAAAATCACAAGGCACACCACCATTAGCAAATGTTAAAAAAAAATCTCACGGCACACTAGTGTGCCGCGGCACAGTGGTTGAAAAACGCTGTTCTAAGGCACTGCTGTCTCTGGCTGATAGTCTCAGGGTATTTGGAGCAAGATCTGGTAATGCCACTACTGTGCTACTCACTGTTCCCTTTGCTGGAGGCTCTGACATGAGGAAGCACAGCCTTGCCTCTACCAAGATGGCTGCCTTCTCCCAGAGACACAGTGCACAATGCATGGTAAGTCAGTAATGGGGAAAAGACTTCAGTTCCTCTGTAATAACTAGTTCAATAACTTTCCTACTCTGTCTGCCTAGAATTCAGCTGCAGGTACAGAAGCAGAATAATTTTTTTTTTGAAAAATCGATGTGAAATTGGGAAAAGTGGATTTATTGTCCGGTATGACAGCTCCTTTCACAGGTAAAGCCCAATAAATATTATACATGCTTCTCCATCTCATGGGCACACATTCTGTCACTTGATGCCGTGAACGGTGAGACTCCCGAAATATTTAAAAGTAAGAGGAGTCATGCAGCGATTCCTCTTTAGTTCAGTGATGTCGACAATCTAGCTAGAAGGGTCACATTCTTATCTCTCTGAACAGCAATCCGATTGCAAATAATGTGCACACTTTTTGCGAACTGAAAAGATCACTAAGGCCATAAATCATATTCCTCATTGAATCTAGAATGCTATCTGAACTGAATGGACTTTGTTTGACTTTTCATTATTATGCCAGATAATTTTTGCTCACATTTACTGTGCAGGTCAATAAACATGAGAAGGTAAAAAAGGTTTCATGTTTCCTCAACTTCAAAGAATCTTCTGACTCTTGTCAATATCCCCTACACCTCCTTCCCCCCTCCTTATCAGCTGCATCTCTTCATCTTCTCATTGTTTCCTAACCCCCCTTTCACCTGTCTGCATTCTCGGCATCCTGTTCTCCTTCTAAACACCCCCTACAACCTCTTACCCCTCTTTACATCGTCTGCACTCCACTCACCCTCAAAATTTCCCCTGCACCTCCTTTCCTCATTTCACCATTCCCTGCACCTCCCTTCCTCATCTCACCATCTCCTGTACCTCCTTTCCTCATCCCATCATCCCCTGCACCTCCCTTCCTCATCTCACCATCTCCTGTACCTCGGTTGCTTATCTTATCATGCTTTCCACCCCCTTTCATCATCTTACCCTCACCTCATTTCCTTATCTCACCATCTCCTGTACCTCGGTTGCTTATCTTATCATGCTTTCCACCCCCTTTCATCATCTTACCCTCACCTCATTTCCTTATCTCACCATCTCCTGTACCTCGGTTGCTTATCTTATCATGCTTTCCACCCCCTTTCATCATCTTACCCTCACCTCCCTTCCTCATCTCACCATCTCCTGTACCTCGGTTGCTTATCTTATCATGCTTTCCACCCCCTTTCATCATCTTACCCTCACCTCATTTCCTTATCTCACCATCTCCTGTACCTCGGTTGCTTATCTTATCATGCTTTCCACCCCCTTTCATCATCTTACCCTCACCTCCCTTCCTCATCTCACCATCTCCTGTACTTCGGTTGCGCATATTATCATGCTTTCCACCCCCTTTCATCATCTTACCCTCTTCTTCAACTCATTTCCTCATTTCACCATCCCCTGTACCGCCATTGCTCATCTTACCATCCTCTGCACCTCCTTTCCTCATCCCATCATCCCCTGGGCCTCCTTTCTTCAACTCATTCCCCTGAACCCATTTCTTCTTCTTAACATCCTCTTCATCCCCTTCACCCTCTCACCATCCCATGCGTGTCCTTCCCTTTCTCAAAACCTCCTTCACTCCATCCACACTCTAAAAATTCCCTGCTCTTCCTTCCCCTCTATAGTAATTTTTAGACATGTGCACTGCCAAAAAATTTGTTTAGTTTCGTTTTGTTTTAAATTTGGATTTGTGTTATTTCGTTTTTCGGGATTCGGGTGTGAATGTCAATTCGGATTCGGAATTCGGATTCGGACGAAATTCGTTAGCGGTAGTTCGTATGTTCGTTTCGTTTTCGTTTCTTATTCGTTTCGTGCATTCGTTCGTTCGTTTGCAGCAAAGTGACATTTGAGGGGGAAAAATGTTTTTCTCCTCTAATGTCACTTTGCTCCAACGAACGAAACGAATAAGAAACGAAAACGAAACGAACGTTCGAACTACCGATACCGAATTTCGGAAACGGAAATTCGGATTCGTTTGCATTCGTTATATCTGTAATTCGGAATTCGGATACATCCAAATGTCCGAATTTCCGAAAATTTGTCCGAATTTCGATTCGGAATGAAACGAATCGCACATGTCTAGTAATTTTCTGCACTACCTTTTCTATCGCAACATTCCTTAAATCCCCTTCCTTCACTTACCATCTCCTGCACCCCTTTCCCCATCTTAACTCCTCTACATCCCCCTTTCCCTTCCCTTAATTCTCTGCACCCCTTCCCTCTAGCAATAGTCCCCTCTCACCATATCCTGCACATGAATTCCCATCTTAGCATTCCTTGCACTCCCTTTTTCCTCTCAACAACTTCTGCACCTCCTTTCCACACTCTGCATCCCTTGCATTCCTTTGCTCGCCCTCTCCCCGCACCCCCTTCCAGCTCTCAATATCCCCTGCACACCTCTCAATATCCCTTGTCCCCCTCACTCACCATCTCCTGCATTACCTCCCCCCCTCTCAAAACCTCCTGCACCACCTTCTCAATACTCCCTGCACCCCCTCCCAATATCCCCCACACCCTCTAACACCATCCACTGCACCTCCTTCACTTCTAAATATTCCCTGCACTGTCTTTCTCTTCTCAACATTCCCCGTACCTCATTCCACCTACAATAGAATTTAGCCACAAATACTGAAGAAACATAGATCACAATTTGTAACATTTGTGGCTTGGTGCCACTACCCCATACACCATCCCATACTGCCCTAGGTGTTGGCTAATGGATGCCATCATGGTAAATACAGCCCTGCCCACGCTTGTTCATACTTTTCTCTAAAACAATACTGTCTGGGTTCCTTATGTCAGTGATAGAGTTTCAAAGGGTAATAATGGTGGACTAACTGCTTTGTGGGCAGTTTGGAGGAGCATATAAGGGATTTCAAAGCTTCTATTCTTTGTGCACCTCGGATGACTCTAAACCATAAAGGAGAACTATGGGGTCAGTGTTTTTCCCCATAGTTCTCCTTGGGGTAACGGGAGGACACAAACTAGCGTCCTCCCGTTACCCTAAGCTCAGTATACCGCGAGCTACAGCTTGCGGTATACTGAGACGCCGCACCTGGAGCGGATCCCGACTTAGATGACGGGATCCGCCCAGCTGCGTGAGTGACAGCTGGCTCTGCCTATCTAGAGGCAGAGCCAGCTGTACCCGCCCCCTCCCCCGTCCGTTCCGCCAGTCAGCGCTGGCAGATCGGAGCGGGGAGAGGGGAATCCAGCCCCTCCCCCTGTCACGGCAGAGAGCCGTGACAGGATCGAGAGGTGAGGGAACCCGGTATGTGTTCTCTCACCTCCCGATCTACTGAGCCGACCTGTGACAGTCTCATTGTCACAGGTCGGCTTAGAACTATGAGGTGAGTGGAAATCACTCATGTCATAGTTCTCCTTTAACCTTTAAAATCAATTAGTGAACTATTACGGATATTACTGATATACTAAAACCATGCCAAAATCCACTCAGTTTATGTTCATCTGAGCCAGATTTCACAGAGCTCAACACATGAGAAGAGGTGGGTGCGCCTGTTTTTTCAGGTTTCTGCTGTGAACTTTCATCTCTGTTCACTTCATCACCAATCATATTGATACCTCCAGGGTGGGATTAACTATAACTGATGGTGTGATAAAACCGCTGCACTGAATTTAGTGCTGATGCTTTCATATTTCCGGCACTGCTAGAAATTGGAAGAAGCAGGATAACGCAGTGGTTTTTTTTTTTTAAGGTGATGGGGATGTGGCCACCTAGACATCGGCGGTTCCAATCCTTCAGACTGAAACAATTATACAGCTGATGACACTTTATTAAAGGATCCAAAAAAACATGAGCTGCATTAAAAAGGTAATTATGTTCCTTGCCTTTATTCTTCCTTTGTAAAGTATGCCATGCGCTCTTTGGATATTATACACCGTGCACGTATAATTATCTAATTAACACGTTTACGCTTTACAATAAAGACATTTAGATTATATATCATTTTCGATGATGTCCAAATTATACGTATTATGGGAGAGCGCAGCAGACATTATTATCGCCATACAACTTTGCTTTCAGTAAAGATAGTGCATGGCAATGCCACGGTGTAGTATGGCGACTTTGGCGCCCAGGACTCTCAGCCTGAGAGGGTCCAGAATGTGAATCATGTTATAAACAAGAGCCAGGGTCTTTCTTATAACATGGTTCACATTCTGGACCCTCTCAGCCCCTCTGGCTGAGAGTCCTTTGTGCCAAAGTCGCCATACTACACCGTGGCATTGCCATGCACTGCCACAATACATGTATATTCCACAAAGAATAACCAGTACAAGCTCCTGAGCAATGCATTCAATGAACACACTGGGAATCCAGGAAGTTGTTGAATGTGATGGGCAAACGGAAGGCAGCACTTACTACATAAAAGGGATTTTATCAAGTACTGTAGGCTTTGATTGCATTATCAAAAACAACTCTAATGTGTATTCCTATTAAAACGATGATGTAATACTGGAAAGGACTGGAAAGGAAATAAATACATATTTTTCGAAACTCCTCAGCTCCACCTAGTGGCAATAATGCAGCATTATATCACAATACATTTGACGTGAATAGAAAATATGTTAAGAACGTTAATTTTTGCCATTTTTCCGCACATAATGAACATTCACAGATAAGCAAATTGCTGATAATATAATTATTTTTATACAAGATTTATAGAGCGCCAACAGTTACAATATAAGGAAGACATTACAATCACAATACAATTCAAGACAAGATTGTAAGGAGGGCCCTGCCCCTGATAGACCCCAAAGTGTATCTGACGTTTTGTCTTGAATAGAGTATGGAAGGGTTGAACCCATGTCAGGTTTTTATTGAAGAGTATGGATATGGGGTGCTGGATCCTATGCTATTTTAATCCATTATCATGGGACGAGGTCTAATTCAAGTAACATGATGTTCTGGCTAGTGCAACTCACTTACCTTGAGGGCCCTGTGATTTCTTAATACATTGACCCCTATAAGTTAGAAAGGAGCTAAGGAAGCCATGACTCTCAATGTCTTATTGTTTTCAGGGCCGGATTTCCCACAAGGCCAACCAAGGCCCAGCCTCGGGGCAGCAGGGAGTAGAGGGGCAGCAGGGGTGTGGAACTCCTATCGCCCGATGACATGCAGTTCAGGGCGCTGGGTGGGTAGTTGTTTTCTACATTTAGCCCGGCTTTGGGCAAGCAGAGCTAAATGTACAGCGGGGAAGCCACCGCTTATTTTGTACAAGTGATCTTGGCAATGTCGCCGAGATCACTTGTATGCAACCTGCAGGTCTGCTATTCTCCATGGGGGAGGGTTAGCGGGTACGGGGGTGCATTGAGGAACCTGGCCTTGGGGCAGTAGAGAGAGTAAATACGGCCCTGATTGTGTTGGCAATAATTTATCAAATTTCCATCAAGTAATTATCACATGCTTTTGCACGCTACATTATTTCCGTATGCACTGATACAGATCTTGAAAAAGCTATAAAAAGGAACAAAAACACAAATGATAAAATTGAGCACGTCCCAACCTTTATTTTGTGAAAAACAAAAGCCTTGTACAAATTGCCTGATTATTTTCCTACCTTAATTACCGCAAGAAAACGCTTTTATGCTGACAAATGGTGCCATTAGGGTTTTGCTCTTTGGCAGGGTGACAAACCTCTTTTTGCATACCGTTAGGGCTTTTTTTTTTTTTTTTTTTGAGCTCGAACTCATTGGCTGCAGCAAATTGGCATAGTAAAAATGTGCAGCCTTTGAGATAATTCCTCCAAGTTCGCAAAAATGTTTTTCAAAATGAAATGCAGCTGAAAATCCTTAACTCTGGCCCCAAACCAAGATTCATATTTGCTGCAATTAGGTTTTAATTAACGTTACGGATTCTGCATATTGATCACTTGTTGTTTGCGACTGTACTCCACAATGCCGTGGTTTTTAAATGATATTTCTGGCTGCTAAAAAAAAAAAAAAAAAAGAAAGACGCGCTAGCGTCTATTCAATTATTTTTATTTGATATTGTTATGTGGTAATGTGGTGAAGCGTAATGGTCTTTTGCTAAACACAATAGCAAATCACAGCAAATGGATACATATTTTTTCAAAGTCAATTTCTGTGATTAGAGCGTTATATAATTAAAAATAACAACGTTCTGATCGTGTAATCTGAATATAATGGCGATGGCGTTGGAAACAGCACGTGGCGCCCAGTGCCATAGTAACAAGATAATGGAATCAAATATTGGCTGGGGGCAATAGTTACTAGCTTTAGTTGACTCGGTTAACACGCGGTGAGGTTTTTAATGGGTTCATTGCCTACTGGGTGATCTGGATGTGCAACAGATGTAAAATATTTACCAGGAGCACATTGGTCTAGTTAAATATTCTCATTTTGTGGCTTTCTGTAATGTCGTGTTGGCTGGTATTTTTTATTGTTGTTTGTATGTGCATAGCTGGGCTTCATGTTGACAGTTCGGTGACTGTTGTGGTTGGCTACTGATTGAAGAAGGGCGACCTGTAAACATAAGACAGCAGTCTTAAAGGATACTTCACTTGATTGTCCCTTGACACTAGTGGAATAAAGTTGTATCAGGACTACTTTAAGTGCTGTGGTGCTTGAATTCCTGCATCAGCAGTCTTAAAGAGACACTGTTACCCCACCAAAGTGCAAGACAAGGCCAGCCTATAAACCGGCTACACCCCCCTATCATGAAAGCTGGTGCCTGTCACGCTCTTGCCTGGAATCAATCCTAGAAGCCTTTGTACTGACCTTGTACTATCCACCTACAGTACATTGTATGGGGCTCTGACCCCACCTACTGGTCAGCTGCAGGAAATTGCCTAATCTGCCACCTATGAATACTGTCCTCCCCTTCCTGTCTTTGCCTTAGTATAGGATTTACTGTGTGTATTCTGGGTGTTATTGTTTGTGCAATATTGGATTCCGGGTTTATGATCTTCTGCATGACCCCCACCTGCCTTTGGATTACCCTTTTGTACCGTGCTTCTATTTGTTGCTGACCTGGCGTGGACTTTGACTCTGCTTCTGCTTCTTCGGGACTACCGCTTGGACCTGTTGCCTTCGGTTTGTTGCTGACCTGGCCTGGATTCTGACACTAACTTTGGTATTGCGCAATTCTAATTACTGCGTACTGACCCTGGCTGACACCTTACTGTGAGTAGTTCCTTTCATTATTATTGTATTGCTGCTCCTATTCTGCTTACACCTGCTCATCGGGTCTCTGCATATACTTGCTGCAAGATTCCCATCTGTCTCTCCACCTGACACCGGGATAACAAGAGTACCAGTCAGGAAATCGGAGTGACGGGTGGGACTTCTTGGCAGGCCTAACAGTGCCAGACTCATCCACCTCACCAACCGCTCAGAAGCCACCACCCCTCTCTGCCAATCCCTCCACTGCCTGCCAATAGCAAAAATGCATACAATTAAAAATACTAACCACAACATACAATGCCATTCACAACGTTTACCCTGCATAAATCTCCAACTTCATCTCACCCAAACCAACCTCTCTTGCCATCCAAAGACATGCTGCTGTCTAGCTTCCTCATCACCACCTCCCATGCTCGCCTCAAGGAATTCTCTTTCATCTGGAACTCCCTAACACAACCTGTTCGGCTTTCTCCTAATCTGACGGTCTTCAGATGATCCCTGACAACTCATCTTTTCAGAGAATCCTATTCCACCTCCTCTTCAAAACTGTACATCTTCTCCTTTAATCAGCTCATCCCTCACAGTTATTACCTTCTGCAGTGGCGTAACAATAGCCATAGCAGCCCGCGCGGCTGCTATAGGGCCTGGGGTGGAATTAAGGATTACAGAAGTCACTGTTGACCCTGTACCCAAAATTACATTTCCAATCAAGAAGATATCAGATGTACAGGAGGAGACTATGCCTATGTAGGGTATGACTATGCCTATGACTATGACTATGACTATGTAGGGTATGACTCAGATGTACAGGAGGAGACCGGGAGGGGGAAACAAAATTTTGCTATTGGGCACCATAATCTTTAGTTACACCCCTAAACTTCTGTCTCACTTGCTCCTCCTTGTAGATTGTAAGCTATCAGAGGCGGGGTCCTTCTAATTCTGTTGTATGGTATTGAATTGTAATTGTATTGTAATTGTACTGTCTCCCCATATGTTGAAAAGTGCTGAGCAATCCGTGATGGACTACAATCTCAATAAAAATTAGTACACTAAACGTGAGATTGTAGTCCATCCCGGGAGTGAGCTTGGAGTGGTGACTACTTTACAACACACACAGGGACCATGGGGAACAAAAGTAGCCCCCCTCCAGAAGGAAGGACAGTGTCACCACCAATTCAGGGATGATTGGAGGATCTACAGCCGAGTGATACACAAATAAGATACATTGTTGTTCAGAGTTATAATACTTGAATGCATTTTTAAGATTTAATCGCGCAAGCAGAAAAAAATTGCCGTCTGGAGACGGCAACCCGCAGATGTAGCAGTGCCGTCCGTCCGTTTTTTTACTACGGGCGGACGGCAAGAGGTTAAGTAGCCAACAAAAAAACATACCAGTTTGAGTCGGTCATTTGTTTAAAATCTTCGGAGGTTTTTAGTAAAAAAAAATTGATGCGTTGAAATGGAATTTGTTTTCCATCTCACGAATGCTCTTTTCGGATGTCTATTTCTCCGTCTCGAGATAATCACACAATCACAGATAATGTGCGAGCGCATTTCCCGTACCTGGAAGCATCAGCTGGATATTATCTGGAACCTTCATATACAGAATATTTATCAAACTTATGATTTTCTCTTTGGAAAAAGCCGCTGTTTTTTTTTGTTCATGCAAAACTCTGAGAAATCAGCCTGAAGTGTAGTGAGCTCCGGCTTATATGTAGCCCAATGCTGTGAATGTTTAAGTGACCACAGTCTAAGCGGATCATCTAAAACAGTGGTTCTCAACCTGTGTAACCTCAGGACCCACATTTGTCTTTGGTCATATAATCGTTTCAAAATGGGGACCTTTAATTTTCTGAGTTCTACCCCCATAGACTTGCATTGAGTTCTAAGTTCGAGTTAGAACTTTTTCCATGTTCGAAAGTTCGAGTTAGAACCGAACACGGGGGTGTTCGGCTCATCACTAATAATCGCGACCCAAGACACATTGCAATGGAACGCACGGCATTAGGGTACCGCGCCTGCTGGTGTGGGAGTACGAACTGTGGGTGCGAAGTGCGCTTGGGGTACCATTCAAATGAATGGTAACACAACACACCTCCCACACCACAATGCATGGTAGGTGTGATTGCATGGTACAGTGCGTTAATTGCACGGTACTATGCAATTAATACACTGTACTAGTGTGAATGGGCCCTCAAAAATACTGACATACATACACAACCACAGACACAACCTCACACACTCACAAACATTCTCAAACACACACCAAATTTTTTAAATAATTTTATTTAATTATTTTTAAGGTCCAACAGTCTCTCTCCCTTACAAGACCTGGAGTGGATCCTCAGCCTGGGTGTCCAGTGTGGGCTGCTGTGCTGTGATGGAGCTCCATCCATATGTGCATTGCTTGTACAGCTCCCTTGTGGGTCCTGTAGAGGTGCCGGGAGCCAGAATGTGATGTCGCCATGACACCTCTATAGTGTCAAGGTTCCACTCTGACTTTACTGGTTTGCAGCATTCTGGCTTGGCTGCCATTTTACTCACCTGTGGTTCCTTCTTTGCCTGAGCAGACTCTGGAACGTTGCTCACTACTCCCATGCTCCCTCTTATGGCCAGACAGGAGAGCATCATCTGAGAGAGTCAGATGGGAGTTTCCTGTCTCTGAGTGATGATGTCACCCAACTCACTATATATAAACCACTCAGCCCAGTCTGACCTTGCCCTTGCGTGGTCTTCCTGCTAGTGAATTCCTGCTGCTCTGAGTATCCTGATTTTGTGTATGACCCGATCCTGGCTCACGTTCACTTCTGGCTCCTGCTCCTGGCTTGTTCCTGACGACGCTGTGTTCCTGACCTGGCTTGGACGACTATCCACTCCGGCTCCTGACCCTGGCTTGTTCCGGTTTATGATTCTGCTTACATAGTAAGTTTTCATTGCTACAGTTTTAAAATGTATCCAAATACAGATAACATTGGATTGTTACAGATTGCTACAGATAACATTGGATTGTTCGTCTTCGAGTTAGAATAACGAGTGTGATAAATTGCATAGACTTATATGTATGGAAGCAGTTCATTGTGGAGAGCTGAAGACGGTAATAAAGATTTTCAACCGGCATTTGTTCGCAGACATAAAGCAGTGCTCATGCATTTTCACGCTCCTCAATTTGTATCAACAAATACAGACAAGTACATCAGCATCACGGTATGTCTTTTACACTTGTCAAAGATAATTGTTCTTGAAAGCAGCAAGTCATCTGTGGGCACCTCACATCTACGTTCACATCCTTCAGCAAAATCCACCTAAAAACTTGTGAAATTATTAACGTGACATGCTCCGAGCAGCCATGAAATTCTCGCAGTCTTACTCCAACCGGGGCGAAACTACTGATTTTTATGTCGTTCAAAGTGCTCTTTGTGATTTATTGAAAAAAATTCCGGCGGTTATTTTGCTAACTGGCCAAATTTAAAAGGGTGCTTAGTAGGAAATAGTAAAATCAGTCATTGAACTGCTATCACCCCCTTGAAAACACTACAAACGTACTAAAGCGATAAACTCAATTTACCTCTAAAATAAAAGTCAACAGAGTTCCGCCGTCCTTATCCTTTGAAGTCCATGCAAACCCAATTGAGGAAACCTCATATGAGCTGAAATATGTTAATGTGACTTCAAAAGTCATTTTCATCCTTTTCAAAACTGCAGCTGCATTCGATAAAATAATACCTGGTGATCCTGCCATGAAGGTCCTTGCTTAGGCACATGTGAATTTCCGAGTCCCAATGCATCCGATTGCGTCCGAATTTCCGTTTCTGAATTTTTGATCCCGTCCGAATTTTGTTCAAAAACTAAATTGAATCGGACATGTGTCTTTTCTGACCAATCAATGTGTTTTTCAGTTTAATGCATCCGAATGGGTCATAACATAGAGGGGTACAGGTACACTTAAGAATGAACTGATACAAGGACCTATGCATATATATATACGCACATATCATAGGTTGGACTTGATGGACTTATGTCTTTATTCAACATCAAATACTATGTAACTATGAATAAGAATTTTATAATTGCATTCAGGAGCTCCCGAATGCCATTCGGGTCTGGGAGCCTCAGGTTTAGTTTTATGCATATTTTGGGTCACACGAATATTCGTTCGTAGTATAGAATACTACTTATATATACATGATACTAAAGCTGATCAAACACAGGAGCTCACGTACCCTAGTGCCCTGGTCCCTAGACCGTGACACTGATGCTACAAGACCCGAATGGAGTCCAAATTTCCGAATAGCATTCGAGAGCGCCAGAATGCCATTCAGGTCTGGAAGCCGCAGCTTTAAAGGAGAACTATGGGCTTAAGGCTTTTCCCCATAGTTCTCCTTAGGGTAACGGGAGGACACAAACTAGCATCCTCCCGTCACCCTAGGCTCATTATACCGCGAGCTATAGCTCGCGGTATACTGAGACGCCGCAGCTGAAGCGGATCCCGACAATTTTGCCGGGATCCGCCCAGCTGCGTGACTGACAGCTGGCTCTGCAGAGCCAGATGTACCCGCCCCCTCCCCTGTCCGATCCACCAGTCAGCGCTGGCGGATCGGAGCGGGGAGGGGGGAATCCAGCCCCGCCCCTGTCACTTCAGAGAGCCGTGACAGGATCGAGAGGTGAGCGAACACTGGTATGGAGCAGACAAATTCCAGAGCAGCTGTGCATGGTAACCAATCAGCTTCTCTCTTCAGTTTGTCCAGTTAAGATTTAAAAATGAAAGAGAGAGACTGATTGGCTGCCATGCACAGCTGCTCCAGATTTTGTCTGCTCCAGCTTTGATAAATTCCCCTCTATGGGCCTTGCAAGGCGGTTCTCTCCCATTGCGCATTCATCGCAGATGACAGCTTCTCAATAAACTGACTGAGATGCTGGCTGACATCATTGGTTATATATGGTAATTGACAGGGCCGGATTTACTCTCTCTGCTGCCAAAAAACGCCCCTACCCGCCAACCCCCCATAGAGAATGGGAGACCTGCAGGCTGCATACAATGTCGCCGAGATCACTTGTACAAAACAAGCGGCTGTACATTGAGCTCTGCTTGCCCAAAGCAGTGCTAAATGTAGAAAACAACTACCCGCCCGGGCATCGGGAGATAGGAGTTCCACACCCCTGCTGCCCCAAGGCTGGGCCTTGGTTGGCCTTGTGAGAAATCTGGCCCTGGTCATTTATCATGAATGATGCCACCTGGGATCCCTGTTGGCTGGGATCCCGAAGCTACAGCAGCCAGAGGTTTGGCGGGCCGATGAACAAACAAACCTGCCTAATTAGTTCACCCAGTGGCCTGTGAACAGCTTGGGTATGGGTTGAACTCATGGTGGACCCAAACCCAAAGCTCATCCCTATTTATTGACAAAACCATATCACATTAGTATGCAAGACCGAAGCGTACTGTACTTTGTTCAGTATTATATCAATAATTCATTAAAAACAGCTGTTCTCTGTATCAGTATTATCACTTTCCTTTGAATCCAAAAAATATAAACAAGCAAGAAAAATAAGAAGAACATCATAACTACGACATATCAAGAAAAATACAATTATTTCTTAGAACAAGTAGAACATCAGAACAATAGCATATTAGGAAAAACACAATTATTTTTTAGAACAATAAATAAATACGTTTTATTCAAGTTGACTGAAAAAGCATAACAAATTATAATTTCACCAGGCCGCCATTATATATGTACATTTAAAAGAAGAAGAAAAGAAAAAAAAGCATATAGAAAATTCTATTTATTACATTTAACAAGCATGTTAAGCCTTAGGGTTTTCTCTGCATAGAAAAACAACAATTGGCACCGGGGAGATAAAAATAAAGAAAAAGCGCAAAATGTTAATGAAAACAAATCAAAACAACTTCAAACAGCGGCATAAACAAGCAACATAAAGAATAATACGCAGCATAAAAAGACTTACTGAAAGAGAACATGCTCCATTGTAATGAAAATAAAAATCGTCTGTTTTTTGGCTGTTCATAGACATAGCAACAGCCATAAAATCAACATTTACATAAAACATGCCTTCAATAAAATATCTAAAATAGCGTATAAAAAGAAACCTGGAGACCATAGAGAATGGAAAGACAGCCTACTGTTATCAATGAAGGAAAGCATCCTTGGTATTCCTTTAGATGTATTCCTTGCTTTCAAGACTGTCCCTACACTATTCAACACCTGAGCCGAAGAGCTTTTAGCTACCTGGGACACACTGGCTGCCCCCTGCACCCCCTCATTTAACCCAATGAGCTGACGTCCGAGCCAACTGCTTAAGGGTGCCCCCCCCCCCGCCCCCCCCCCCCCCCCATTAAAATCAATGACATGCCGTCTGAGGCAACTGCTCATTATAGGGATGGTGAAGACAAATTGTGAGCTAGCTTATGATTACTCCCATATGAAATTATATTGACAATGTTTTTGATATACACTCTGTTGCTAAATGTGTGTGGACACCCTACCAAATGATTGAGTTCCTGTGTTTACAGTGAAGAGTTCTGTTAATGCTACAGCATACAAAGACATCGTAGACAATTCAAACACTTCCAGTCTTGAAGCACCGGTTTGGAGAAGGACCTTTTTCTATTCCAGCATGACAAAAATTACGTTATATGGCCAAAGGTTTGTGGACCCTTGGCCATCACACCTATATAAAGTTTAAACTTGTAGGACATCTCATTTCTAAACTATGGGCATTAATATGAAGTGGGTCTACCTTTGTGTCTAGGACATCCTCCACTCTTCTGGGAAGGCTTTCCTCAAGACTTTGCCGGGTGTCTGTGGGAGTTTCTTTTTATTGATTTAAGCAAAATAAAGTGACAGTCTAGATATAGAGGCTCACATCAGATAGTATCAAGCATCATGCAATGATATTGAACAGTCTTTGAAGACACTGTAGACATATCAAAGTGGCTGTAAGTGATCTACATCCAACGTTGAAGTACAAGTAAAACTTAAAACAAAACACAAACAAAACCCATACTTATCAATGTAACATGTGTTTGGTGAAGTATACATGCTTCCGTAGCACTCCATAGTGCAGACTCTGCAGAGTTTAATAGATAATGAAGTATCAATAAAGATTTTTCTCCTTTTTGTCATGGGGAAGCATGAGGAGAGATGTATTGTTTCCCTGGTTGTCTGTGGGAGTTTCTGCCCATTTGTGAGATCAAGTACTGATGTTGGATGAGAAGACCTGACTCACAACTGGTGTTCCAAATTATTCCAACGGTATTCAGTAGGGTTGAGATCAGGGCTCTGTGCAGGGCACTCGAGTTCCTCCACACCAAACTGGTCAAACCATGTCTTTGTAGAGTTGGGTTTGTGCACAAAGGCACAGTCATGGTGGAACAGAAAAGAGCCTTCAGCTGTTATCACCAGGAAGTGAGAGCGAAACTGTCTAAAACATGTTTATATGCTGTAGGATTAACACTACCTGTCGGGTCCCGGTCCGTAGGCCATGTCGGATCCCGGCTCATAGGGCAGGTCAGGTTTCCGATCCGGGCTCAAGTACGGGTGCACACCCGTAGGGGACGTCCGCCGGCGCTTCCAGGCCGCGCAGGCGCAGCCGCCAGACGACCCGGCGAGGTCACGCGGCGTGACGTCACCACGCGGATACGTCCCGGTGACGTCATCACGCCGGCGCATGCGCAATAGGCCCTTCCAGGGCTATATAAGGCGCATCTGATCCCTCATTCAGTGCTGAGTGATCTTCAGCCTGTGTGGATGTCTGTATCTTGCTCTTGCCTCGTGGAAACCTTGTGATCTGGCTTACTTCTGACGACTCTTTGGATTACCCCTTTGTACTGCCTTGCCCGCCTGTTGCCAACCCGGCTTGTTTCTGACGATCCCTTGGACTCTTCGTTGTACTACCTGTGGCCGCCTGTGCTGGATCCAGTCTGCCTCCTAACTTCCCAGTTGGGAAACTTAACGTCCAACTGATCAATCAGGTCATTACTCCTCAGAGTAACCCGGAGTCAGCAACCGGCACCCGTGCACCCCCTGCCTGCGCACACGGTTTATCAACCCTAGTGGTCACAGACGGGGTTGCAAGGGAGGTCCTCCTCATCAACTCGGGCCCACACCACAACCCTTACACTACCCTTCACTGGAAACGCATAACTCATGAGTTTGAAGGAGGGTTCACTTACTTTTTGTCCATATAGGTAGGCGCGCTATTGATGAGTTCACAAACTTTTGGCTATATGATATACTGTATTATCAGGTAATTGTTACAGCGGGGATATACATTAGCAACTCCCTGAACATACACACTCCTTCTTCAAAGGGCCTTATGATGGGGCTTATTTTGTCTGTTACTCAGAAGGGATGGCAGTGTAGAGATCACAGCATAGTCATAGTACATGAACATTGAAAAAGCGAGTAAAACTGAACAACGGCAACATTAAAAAAAAATAGTGATTAAAGAGAGCTTTTCTATGCTCAATTAAATCCAAATTATAAGTCAAACGACCGGGGAGTATTCCATCTAACTTGTTCACAGCCCTCTTGACTTGGAGAGGAACAACAGCTGCTCGCTCAGTATATACCTGGGTAAATATAGGTTTCACCCATCTGGAATAATTGCAGGAAGAATCTAGCTGCTGTGACATACACAGGAAACCCGCAGGCCTCCAGCTGCAGATGAACTACAAGTCCCAACATAACTGGATTGGTGGTTTCACCAACGATAAGTAATGCATATTGTGCAATAACGAAACACATGATTTATGGACAAGATGTGTCAATAAACTGAGCTACAGAGGCTGTAAAGCAGTGGTATAAAAGCTGCTTTTGGTACCTTTTTCTTTATATAGTAAAAAAAAAAAAACACAGAAAAAAGCTCTATCTGTCCCCCCAAAAAATTATATAAAAATGATTTTGATACAACATTGCAAGACTGGAAAGGATAAATGTTAGTCAAAGTGCATCGGCGCTGAATACTGAAAAATGGCCTGGACAGGAAGGGGGTTTAATCCCCCGGACTTAAGCAATATTGTTTTAGAAAAATTTGTTATTTTCTATCAAATCTAAGCACAAAAAAAAAGTTTAAAAAATATTTAGTTTTGACCATTTATGGTTAACTAAGGGTTAGTAAGGGGTTAAATGCATGTTATAAAAGAAAAAAACTTGGGAGGTTTCTTTAAATGATCTCATATGCAGGACAAAGGTTACACCTTTTGGTGTACATATGATTGAAATAGTAAATACATAAATAAATAAATAAGTTAATAAATAAATAAAACAATACACTGTTACATTGTATTTACACAATAACACTCGCAGACTAGTGTGTCATTCGACACAGGAGTAGCTACATATGATGCATTCAATACAAGTAATTACTCCCTTGTCTTTAGGTCTCAGGCCGAGTTTATTAATCATTTCTTTCTCGGCTGCAGTCAAGAACTGCGCGGGATGTTTACTGAAATCCCTTAATTGTCACTCCACACGGCAGCGGAGTGACACTGACTCATAGTACCAGAACTGTTATAATTGCACATTGACTTAACGATCCCTGTCCATACTTTCAGGTAATAAAAACTCTGTCTTGCATTAAAAAAACATGCTGTGCCATTGACTAACAGAGTCCAAGTAGACAACGAGTGGCACGGGTGCCAGTGGTGATAACACCCTGCAAGCTAAAATCCAAGAGCGGTTGCAGAGCAGGACAAGATCCGTAATCCAGGTCAAACGAGCCAAGGTCATAACAATCGGGCAGGCCAGGTACATGGGATGAGGCAGAGGCAAGGTCCGGTATTGATCAGAGGTCAAAGACAGGCAGCAGACAAGAATGGTCAAAGATAACAAATCTGGGTCAGTTGTCTGGCAGTACAAGCAAGGAATCACAGGGGAGCTGAGAGACAATCCAGCAACTTGGAGACAGGCAGGCCCATTGTGTCACTTCCTGTGCGCCGTTTGGCACGCTTTTTCGCTGCCGGACCGTGGCGCGCACATGCACCCGGTTTCCACCCGCAATAGGAGCTGGTCTCTGACAGTACCGTGCAATTTTTTTGGTCTGATGTATAGAGCTCTATGAAAATTGTACTATTTATCTTTGAATACTAAACTAGATCATTCTTCCAACCTCTAAATTATTACATATGTTATAAAGCTGACCTCTGGGCATGAAAAGGTATCCCTTGGTCCTCAGCTGCACATGAGCAAAGGGATGAGATGCTGGTGCTAACATTGACCTAATATGGCCACATTGCCATTTTAGGTCAATGTCATTGACCAAATAAAACCATGTTGCTATATAAGGCCAATGACATCACAGCATCCCACCCCTTTGTTTATGTGCAGCTGCATGTAGGGAATTCCCCGAGCCACAGTTGATTGGATGGCAGCGGAAGGAGCTTCATTCTGGGTTCAGAGAAGCTCATCTTTGGTCGGAGCCTGAGCTCATCTCTAATATTGAGATGTGCCGGCGCAGTACAGGCAGGGTTAATCATGGTAACCATTACCACCCCAGCTCCCTCCTTAACATTACATAGCAGTAAAAAAAACTTCAGTTTTGGAGTTTTCAGAAAAGAGCATTCATCAGTTTTTAAATATTATGTTAATATTAAGTTATGACATGTGAATGGAAACGTAATATAAAGTAGATGTTAACCTAGCTTGGCTACAAAAGCAGACTGCAGAGACCTGACCTGCAGAGCTCCCCTTATACTGAATATGCATATAAAAAAATAGCTCTTTTGGTTTTTTTTTTTAATAGTATCACAATTTTGCTACTGTTGTAAATCAATGGAAGCATCTTTTCTGCTCGTTAGGAGGTTGACAACTTCTACCCAGCGTACAGCTAAGCAAATTCCATTCGCTTGGCATGAGGGCCACTAGATGAAGCCGAGGACTATAAGAAATTTCTATGCTCCTCAGCTCCAGTGGCGTATCCAGTGTATGGCACATATGGCATGCCGCTGGAAGGGGGGAGCACCGCTTTGTGGGTCAGCGAGCCTTTGCTGATCCATGGAGAACACTGACTTTTTTCTCTCCCTACCCCTCTCCCATGCACATTTCCTCGCCCTGCTCTTAGTAACTAGGGATGAGCCGAACACCCCCGTGTTCGGTTCGTATTCGAACATTCGAACCGCCGAAATGTTCGAGTACGAACTCAAACTCAATGCAAGTGTATGGGGGTCAAATGTTCGACCCCCATAAAGCTGCCGGTACATGTGGCTTGTGTCCCTTCAAATCCCCACTGTTCTCCCCGCCTGTGTTGGAGGAGGCAGCGGGGACACAGACCGCTGCATTCCTCCCCTGCCCCCGTACCTTTGCTGCTGTCTTCCCCTGATCCGTCGGCTTCTCCGTTCCCCCGTCCGGCCGTGGCACCTCTGCCCCGCCCCCCTGCCTCCTCTTCATTGCAGTATGGGAGCCATACCCAGCCTGCTATTGGATATTGTAAAATGCAATAGCCAATGGCAAGCTGGCTATTGCACCCGCCCACTGCCTGCTGTCAATCAGCATGGGGGGACCTGATAGAGAACTTTCTCCTTCAGGCCCCTCCTCCAATGAGCCCTGATCGGGCACAGTCTTTGGCACAAATCAGAGCTCCAGCGGGCATTTTGTATTATGGAATGTCCGCGGTCGAACAAACCACGAACATCCCATAAAGTTTGTGTTCGTCGAGTGCTCGAACTGCCTGATGTTCGATTTGAACTAATGTTCGAATCGAACACTTGGCCCATCCCTATTGGCAACCAGGAAAGTTCTGTCTGGCGTCCCGGCCAGCTCCTGGTAGACATGTGAGATTCGTTTCGTTCCGAATCGAAAATTCGGACGAATTTTCGGGAATTCGGACATTCGGATGTATCCGAATTCCGAATTACAGACATAACGAATGCAAACGAATCCGAATTTCCATTTCCGAAATGCGGTAGTCCGAACGTTCGTTTCGTTTTCGTTTCTTATTCGTTTCGTTCGTTGGAGCAAATAGGATAACAAATAGGAAAATAGGGAAAACCCAATTAAAATATAACTAACTAAGGAGCCCAGTTTCAAAGTAGGGAGGCATTTAATTGATTTGGTCCGGGCAAACTAAGCCCCAAAATTCTTCACTCACTCTCATATTGCTACACAGCCTTCGTAAGCCAGCCACGGGTCCCATGTTAACTCGAACTGTGCAACTTTATCCAGAAGAATACTCGTCCAATTTTTCGTGAGTCATGATCCAAGACAACTTGATCTTTACTTGTCTCAGTGGCACCCGACCAACTTTTAACAACCAGTGCGGGCAGGGAGATGTGTATGCAGGCGGGACGCCACCAGAGCATCCCAGGGTGCTTAAAGCCAGGCAGGAAGACGTGTATGGCTCTTAGCAATCTGGCCGGCATCCTGCCCAGCTCCTGGCAACCAGTGAAGTCACTGGTTGCCAGGAGCTGGGCAGGACGCCAGGTGAACAATTTGTTACTACTCTACTCAGCTCCATCAAATGGCAATAATACTGAGCAAGTGGCTTTCTCCCAGCACTACATTGGGTGGAACTGTTGCACATCAGCCCCTTTGTGTTACAGGTCTGCCTGTTCTGCTCTACCTGATAATTTGTCATGTGAAAAACTTTCTTTCAGCTTTGGCATTAAAAGGTGTCCCTTTTTGTGAACACTGTCAGGGACACATCAGGGCCGGAGTCAAAGTGACAAAGAACACTAACAGATTATGATTTTGATTTCATCTATATTCTGTATAGAGGGTAAAAAGCTTGTCAACTCATCATTTAATTAACCTTAAAAAGGGTCGTTCTGATGGTAATCTGATACAGCTCATTGAATACTTCAATACTGACCATGCACTTAGGCTATATGTATGGGATGGGGGGGGGGACTAACCCAACTTGTTATAAATGTATTGATATCCTTTAAGGGACCTGATTGGCATTACAAAGGAATAACTGACACATCTATTTCCATTATTACAGAATCTAACTCAAACCTCAATAATACAAACAGTTGATATTATATAAACAGACTATATCAGATGGTTATGTAAGACCACAGGGCTCTGCACCTTGGTATAATATCAATAATTCATTTGGGAAAAGCTATAATCAATAAAGTAATTACAGCAATAATCACACCAGAAGTGTGCTGTGTGTTGCGAACATTCAGTCTGTCAAATATTTTATTATTCAACTAGCAAGTTTTTGTTAAACGTTTGATAGTTCATGAAATTGTCACTGAAAGTAATGCAAAAATGTCTGTAAGTCTACTAAGCCAGTGTCTCGAAACTTCTACACAGGTGAAACATGAAAGTGTAATGGCTTATGTTTGAGTGTGATGCTCAAGGTAGAGAATGAAAACCCACTAAAGGGTCAGTCCATCCAAAATTTCAGTGTTTGGTAGATGATGGATAATTAAATCCCCCAATAGTTTCTTCTATATCTCAGTGACTATGTTAGGGAGATCTCTGCACTCCCGGGTCTGCACGTGCTGTACCCATTATGAGGGGCTCCCACCACACCTGATTAATGTATTACCTATTTTATTTTATGGAGAATGTAACAGAAGGAGTTGGAAAACACAAAGGTGGGCAGGAACATCCAAAACTCCTGGGTGGACTTGAATGATGGCGGGGGGATCTTGCCCTTGGAGTATGCAAGACATATAATAATCATTGGACTGACTCAGCCCAACAGGTTCCATCGATATTCTAAAATATAGAATTTAGAGTGGACATGCCCTTTAAACAGCAGAGCAGAACAGTTGAATAGTTGAGGTCTGAGCTCTTATCTGTGATTAGGTGTGCTGGGCCAGGCTGTTTGTAAGTGGATGAATTGCCTTCAATTCTATGAGTATCTATGGTGGCAGCTTCCCTAACAGCCAGTCTGCCTCAGCACAACTGTTCACAGATGAGGAGAGAGAGTGAGAGAGAGAGAGAGAGAGAGAACAGGGGAGGGAGAGAGAGAGAGAGAGAACAGGGGAGGGAGAGAGAGATGGAGAAGAAGCAATAGAGGAGAGGCAGGGAAAGAGAGAGGGGGGAGAGAGAGAGAGAGAACAGGGGAGGGAGAGAGAGATGGAGAAGAAGCAATAGAGGAGAGGCAGGGGAAGAGAGGGGGGGGGGGAGAGATGTGTGAAGGACCTAGGGCATGATCACAGCTTAACAGCTACTTGCGCATTTTGAGCACCTTTAACCCCATTCTAGACCCCATCAACCCCATTCTACTCACCTTCAACCTCATTCTAGACCTCTTCAACCCCATTCTGGGCACCTTCAACCCCATTCTAAACCCCTTAAACCCCTTTCTACACCCCTTCAACCCCATTCTACGCACCTTCAACCTCATTCTAGGCACCTTCTACCCCATTTTGAGTACATGCTCTCATCTTCTTCCCAGAAATAAAACAAATATTATTATAAATATTTGCTAATTAATAAATAATAATTTTTATACATATAACTATTTTTTAAAATTTGCATCTAAAAAATATTTTTTTAAACTTTTGGAGTTTTAAATTAAATAATCTTGAATGTGAGGTGAAAAAAATTCCTTGAAAGTGAAAAATAAATGTATTGTTTCCCCTATGAATATATTTACCTCCAACAATGGCTACAACTTACAATGAGCTATAGTATCAACATTCAGCTCATGTGGGAAACCAGATGTAGAATAACAGGTCGGAGCGCCGAGCTCCCAGGATTGTGTCATAACTCATTTACTCTGAAGCCTCCAAAAATTGCCATCCTGAATATGGATGGTAATATCATCGTAGGTGGCCCGTCGGAAGGTTGGAGACTTTTAAATCAATTTGCACATATAATTAAAGGCTCAGTCTTGATTACATTTTAATTCTCCTGTTGGAGCTGGTGGATTTTCTCTGGGGGCGAAAATAGATAATGAAGTTCCACCTTATCCAGAAGCTCACAAAAAAAAAGAATGTTTGAGATGCTGGAAAAAAAAAAATTAAATTATGGGCAATGACGCCGTTATGTCTTTTCTCTTTTTATTATGTTTGCTGTTAAGCATTGCTTAAAAGAAACATTAAAGGGCAACTTCAGGCAAAACGTAAAATCATTTAGGAACTGCAAATTAAAAGATAGATTTCTATCAGTTCGAAGGATCTTTCTGAATAATTTTTTTCTGATTTAAAGAACACCAAAAACACATATGTTTTATATTGTCCCCTACAGAGTACTTTTTCAGGCAGAAGTACAGAAGTACAATTTCAAAAAGCTCAAGTACAGAAATATAGCTAATAAAAAAATTCAGAAAATCTTGTGTTTTTGTAACTTCTTGTAGACCTCTTGCTGCCTAAGACAGGGGGAGGTTGGGGACAGCTTGTGGTGCATGGCGTCTGCATCACTTGCATCATTGGTTGTCAGGAGCTGGGTGGGACACAGAGCCAAAGCTAGCTCCTTTTGCGCCCGAGGCAAGAACAGAAAATTGTGCCCCCCAACAGACGTTTGCGGTATGTGACGTCATGCGCCCCGCCACCAGGATGCGCATGCACAGAATGCACTGGTTGCAAAATCCAAAATAGCATAAAAATTTGTTTTGTTGGATGAAACTAATGAAAACATTTTTAGTTTCCGTTCATTTAGTCCGAAACAAATGTTTAGTCTTTGC
This sequence comes from Nanorana parkeri, assembly GCF_000935625.1. Taxonomy (NCBI): domain Eukaryota; kingdom Metazoa; phylum Chordata; class Amphibia; order Anura; family Dicroglossidae; genus Nanorana; species Nanorana parkeri. The sequence continues at coordinate 27,597 of NW_017306953.1, read as the reverse complement.
ACATGTCTGGTAATATGTGTGCATGATTGTGTGTGGGGCGCGTTTTGTTATTTATTTATTTTTATATTGTTGGGGGCCTTTGGGGAAATATCGGGGCTCTAAACAGACCCGTGACATTTCCCTTTTGAAATAGAAAAAGAGATTGAGGACACAGAGTCCTCTGCCCATGCAGGTGGGGGAGAGCAGGGGGGGTCTGTGGAGAAGCTAGAGCCTGTGCCACTCTCCTTCTCCCTGCCGAGACACAGGCTATGTTGGCCTCCTGGCGCCCCTGTTGCTAATGGGGCCCTATGCTCGCCATGACAACAGGGGTGAGGGGACACAGCCAGGCCGGCCCTGGCTGTGCCCCCTCTCAGCTGCGCCTGAGGCAAGTGCCTCACTCGCCCCATGGTAGCTACAGCCCTGGTGGGACACCAGCCAGAGCATCCTGCTCAGCTCCTGTCAACCAGTGATCCAGCTGACCAGAGCTTCCTGCTCAGCTCCTGGCAACCAATGACATCAGTGAGCTGGGCGGGATGCTGGCCAGAATGTCACAGGTTGCTAAAAGCTTAGCAACCTGGGATGCTCTGACCAGAAACCCTCCCCCCTCATGTTACCCAATGAGATGTGGCCTGAGGCAACCGCCTTAGGCTGCCTATTAAAAGGATAGCCCTGGGTTTCTACCTCATCTGGGATCACCTGCTTGCTTGAAACCAAGAAACAGCTTACCTCATTGACATTTTGGAATGTTTCAAAAGAACTGTTCAACAAGTGTTCAGCGTAAGTCATTAAGATTAGGTTATATGTGGCTGGTTAAAGTCCAATTCTGAGCTCAGCTCCCCAGTGACCACCCTCCACTTCCTACACTGTATGTTTTAATTTGCTTAATTTTCCCAGATATCTTCAGGTCGGTCACATAACTCGCTAGGTCCCCTTCTTCTCCCTACCTTCTCTGGTGCTGGCTGGTCTTTGATGATCTAGAGAGCAGCATTAACATGATGACAATTCTCTGCATCATCATAGTGTGAATGAAGGACGCTTTGGTAATGCCCACTTAGGAGGCAAGCCCATGACTCCCTGCATCTACAGTATGCATGATCCAGAAGTGTAATACTGGATTGGAGTTCAGCAGTATACGAACAGACCGCATTATCCAGAGAATTCCAATACTCGGGCTTTATTAAAATTCACAGCAAATCCAGTATATCAGTGAAAAAGTGTATAAAGCTACAAATGTCGGCACTGCATACCCCCAACCAACTACAACCTCTCAAATGGATTGGAGTTATAAGTGTTTTAGGTCACAATAAAAAAAAAAAAAAATTGTTAAAGCCTTAAGCATGTTTTGTGAATGAAATGGTAAATAGTCAAAATAACATCAATTTTAATTCCAGTTTGTAATTCCAGTTTGTAACACCAAACATGCGGAAAACTCCAAGGGGGGCAAATACTTATGCACATCACTGTCTACACTCCCTGTTAGTGAAGATATTCTCCATTACATCAGAATCACAGATCATTTTATTTCTGTTGTTCTTGCTTGGTTGAGTCTCTTATTCCCCAAATTGTCTTCCAAAGAAACCGAGTTCACACAGTTCATCCTCATAAATAGATTTCAAACTTGGTGCTACAGGAAATAAAATTATTGATTTTAATTTTTCCAGCCATTACTATAATATTAAAATCAATACTTTTGGAAGGTCTATTATGAAGCAGAGTCTTTGGGTGGAGGGGCGGGGGGATGCATTTGTACTCTGATATTCTATGTAATTCCATTATTGATTAGAATTACAATATCTCATAAAAACCTAAAAAAAAAACTCATGATAAATGATTTCCTAAACAGCGGTGTCTGATCTAAAATAATTCTATATTGATTCACAATTAGGTCTAGAGCATAGCTCAGTGTCATGTTGTACATACGTTTTTTTCTTTCTGATTTTGAACCAATATACTGTACATTGTATACAGTGAAACATTTATGTAAAACCAGGCAGAAGTTAAAAGGTCTGATTGTCTGTCTCTCATGCTTCCCCTTCTCTTCATTATTATTACAGGTATTTATATAGTGCTGACAATGTACGCAGTGCTTTACCTACTACACATTCACATCAGTCCCTGTGCTCAAGGAGCTTACAATCTAAGGTTCCTATCTCACATGCATATATTTTTTCCTGCTCTAACAAAAAAAGTTCTAAAATCAATTACCAGACCCTTGATCTGAGCAGCAGTCTGGGAGCCCTCACCCCCCCACCCCACCTGGACAATACCGGGTTACATGCCCTCAACATGGGGAGGGTGCATTGCCATGTCAATGAAGACAAGGGCATGTTCCCCACAAACCTGGCCCGGTGGTTGTGAAGGTGTTTGGGCAGGGGGGACTTATCTGAATCTGGGTGCCCCCTTTAATAAAGGGGGCACCCAGATCCCGCCCCCCCTCGTGAATGAGTAAGGGGTAGTTGTTCACTTGCTGTGGAAGGAGATAGGCCAAACATTCTTGGCCAAACAGTGACTGCGGCAAATTTTCCCCTCACCAAAAGTTCTCTGTTGGGACTACTTGTATTGCTTTCCTGGAACTGGATGTGTAATGGGGCCGTTCTATACCTACCCACATCCTCCCTCTCTCCTGTTTCTTTCATCAGCCTCTTGTTACTTGTTTTACACATGCAGGTGTCAATCAAATGAGAAGGGAGGACACAGGTAAGGTCTAGGAGTCACAATGTTCTGTGCCTTGATGGTCTTTGCCCAATGCAATTATAGGTGCCTAATGACATACAAAGAGAGACGTGTGGGAAGCCAATGGCCTCTGAGCTGTGCAGCCAGCAGAGATCAAGCCAAGAGGTCATAGATAATCCTATAGCTCTCTAAGTCCTGCACTGTGCCCGCACAGCAGCTGGGAGACCTATTGAAGAAGCCATAAGACGCACAATTTTGCAAGATCATGCACTATTTTTAACTTGCAATTTCCATTAAAAAATAAAAAATACATTTTAGTTCTGCTTCAATTTCCACCTGCGTGGGTAGTTCCATGAGCATCGTTACTGAGGTGGAACCATTTACTGCTAACATCAGTTTAAATGGATGCAAATAAGAAAAAAATGTATTTACATGCAGAAAAGAAGTGATTAATTTTGTTATATTGAATCTCACATTATCCATTTAATTTACCTCCTCGCTGTGCGTCTAACCTCACAGAAAATGACACAGTTTTCCTGTTTACCACAAATTAAATTGGAATGATTAGCATTACTAGATAACACCTCAAAATCACTCCACGGCATGATTCTGTTAAATTCATTAGTGGGCATATTAAAAAGCTAATTATGTTTCTAGGCTCCACTGACTGTGGCCCTTGTGGAGGTTCACTCGTCTATATGCCTAGAATTAAAAAACAGCTTCTGTATAAGTTTTAGCTGCCTGTACCTACATCCTTGGCCAATTTGATTCTTTTTGGAAGAGGAACAAAATAGCAGCATACTATGTACAATTGTTATTTGTTCACTTCCTGAAGCAGGCCAAGTGGCAGTTTCAGGGGTTAGGACTAGGGATGAGCCGAACATCCCCCGTGTTCGATTCCTATTCGAACATTCAAAACGCCAAAATGTTCGAGTACGAACTCGAACTCAATGCAAGTGTATGGGGGTCGAATGTGGCTGCAGCGGCCTGTGTCCCTTCAAATCCCCGCCTGTGTTGGCGGAGGCATCGGGGACACAGACCGCTGCATTGCTGGGCTGCCCCCGTACCTCTGCTGCTGTCTTCCCCTGGTCCGTCGGCTTCTCCGTTCCCCCCGTCCGGCCGAGGCACCTCGCCTTCTTCCGGTCCGGCCGCACCGCGAACCCGAACTGCCGATGTTCGATTCGAACAATCGGCCCATCCCTAGTTAGGACAAACCATTTAACTTGGTAGGGGTGCTTGCAATGGTCAGCTTTTATTTGTGTGGGTAAAACCTTTTTCTAAAAGAAGAAAAAAAATATAGCTGCAAGTGCTTAAATTGTGTTAGTTGATGATAGACTTTATTTTTTTTGTCTCTTAGCTAAGTTAAATATAAAAAATGAAAATGGCGACGTGAGTTTGGAACCGAACCACCTACACGAGGCACGGTCACTGGTCCAGTGTTACCTCAACATGCTTCGCACATCCATTTTACTGGCCATTCCTTCGCTTTACGCGGATGAGCAATTTTACTCCCAGCAAGATGGTGCACCACTTCACTAGACATGTGCGGTTCATTTCATTCCAAATCAAAATTCCGATAAATTTCACAAAATTTGGACACATCTGAATTTGTGAATCTCAATGCATCTGAATGTTTCTGAATTTCCGTTTCCGAATTTCGGATCCCGTCCAAATTTCGTTCACAAACTAAAATTAATCAGACATGTGACTTTTCTGGACAATCAGATGTGTTTTTTCGGTTTAATGCACCCGAATGGGTCTGCGCACAAATTTTTGTTACGGCCACATGTGAGCCATATAGTGGCTCCCATGAGGCCATAACGAAAATTTGTGTTCAGTATATACATATGAAACTAAAGCTGAGACTCCTAGACCCTAATGGCATTCGGGATCTGAATTTCCGAATTGTATTCGGGAGCTCCCAAATGCCATTTGGGTCTGGGAGCCTCAGCTTTAGTAATATATATATATATGGCTCCCAGACCCAAATGGCATTCGGAAGCTCCCCAATGCAATTCGGATCCCGAATGCTATTCGGGCCTGGGAGCCATATACATATATTACTAAAGCTGAGGCTCCCAGACCCTATAGCCTTCGGGAGCTCCCGAATGCAATCCAGAAATTCGGATCTCGAATGCCATTCGGGTTTCGGAGCCTCAGCTTTAGTGTTTATATCTGTATATGGTTTTCTGTGGTAATCGTAACGAATATTCGTATACTTACCCAAAACTAACGGAAATTTGGGTTTTCGTCCAAACTCGAATCCCGAAAATAATGAAATATTCGAACCAAACTGAATTTTTCTGCAGCTTACATGTCTACACCTCACTACCACCGAGACCTATCTTAATGACATTCTGCCAGGACGTTGGATAGGACGCAGAGGTGCTGTTGAATTCCCTCCACGTTCCCCAGATATAACACCCCTCGATTTCTATCTGTGGGGAACACTAAAGAATGTGGTATACCGAAAAAAAAACCCTACGCTGGCTACACTACGGGAGGAAATATCATGCAGAGCAATCCCTGTGGACACACTAGTCAATGTTGTTCATGCAGTAGTGCGCCGAAATCAAAAGTGTCTGGATGCTAATGGTGACCACTTTGAGCACCTAATGTGATTGCATAATTCAAATATGACTTACAGCTGTCCCTTGATGTTTATATAAATCTAGTAATAACATTTTTATGCATATATTTTTCATGTTGAAGTGTGTATACATTTTGTGGGCCCCTCTGTAGTTAGCAATATTTAGATGGGATGCAAATAACTCCTGAATCAATAATCGTTCATATCCTCCAAAAGTTGGAGTGACTTCTCCACGAGACATATTCAATGCATCCATACAACATGATTCCAGATCGCCTGAAGCAGTGTAACAGAGTGACATACAGGGAGTTCCCACAGTATTTAACTTGCCACAAATAATTTCGGGCCTCTGGATGTGAAGAAGATGATTCCCACAGCGTATTCAATGCATCCATGTGACATCATTTCAAAACACCTTGAACAGTGAGGCTTGTATTCAAAAGAAATCCCGTCTCAGCATAGCTAGAGATCGCCTTAGGCTAGGCAGTATAAATTCTCCATCCTGAGAAGCATTATTGGCACTTATGTATATTTCATATAGCCAAAAAGATGGTCAATCGCTGCATATAGCAAGACATCTCAATGTCCAGCGACATTGAGATTTCTTGCTATAATGAGCACCGTTCCTTGACATTTACATAAATATATAATAGTAACTTGCACAAAGCATATACAGTAGCTAAGTATAGTTGTGACTTGAATATGTTCATTGATTGTATTGGATCGATCTTATCCATATCCAGGGTTTAAAGTTGTATGCGTCCATGTGGCTTAGACGTAAGTCCACATGTACAATGGTCCAGAGAATTAATATTTGTAGCAACAAGACTCCTGCAAATATCTATTGGGCAATAGAGCAAGTTCAGGGGAAAGGAGACCACAGGTCTGCACACAGCAGTTATAGGCATCCCTCTGATGCATTTCACCCCTAACTTGCCCTGCCAATTGTTTAATTTAGGATATAGCATATACAGTGCAGAATTCAGAGTGCATGAGTCAAAACTATGTAAGGCACAGCATAGCTTGCAGATTTCAGGGGGCAGTGCCCCCTGATGGTGGTGGTCAGTGGTGAGTGCCACTTAAAATTTTGGTGATTAGTTGTGTGTGCCCTTTGAATGATGGCAAACAATGGAGAATGCCCCAAAATGGTTGGTGGTTAATTATATTCCCCACCCCATAACATTTGTAGTCAGTGTACCCCATTTATACCAGACACAGGATTTTGAAATCCTGTGTCTGGTATAGCATAAGGTTAGGCCTGCCCGGGGGGCCTAACCTTATCCTATACCAGACACAGGATTTCGTAGAGTATACCATTTGCCGATCGGAACAATTTTGGGGGATTTTTTTTGTGGATTTCGTTGTTCTGCTTTTTATTTGATTCGATTAAAGTCCTTTTTGAAATTTCGACGCTATGAGAGGCTCTTTTCTTGTATGACTCTGAAGACAAACCGTTTGCCGGCTACAGACCGTTGAGAGATACGACGAGGACACCACAACTTCTGAAGAATCTGTTTCTTTCAAAGCGCTTCAGGCCGCTTTCCAAAGCCACTACATTGTGGTGAGTACACACCCCGAGGGGACACGCACTGCATTTGCATACATCCCCAACAATTATCATGGAACTCTTTCGAATTCATAAACTTTCCACACTTGGAAACACCTTAGTGTTATTCACGGTGTTTGAAAAAAAGAAATACACAACGCACTTGATTTTTCAACTTGAATTTTAAAATGTGAATGTTTGTTTAATAGTTATAAGTTACATTTGGTGTATGATAGTGGATATTGTTTCACATTCATACCAGTTTGTTTCACGGAATAACATGATTCACAGTTTACTGTCTAATCAATGGTACATTGTTCACATTGTATTGCTTAAATACATCACATTTACTTAATTTGTTTAACATCTGTGTTGGCGCTGCATAATTGAAAAAACTATATGATTTGACCTATGTGGTCTGTATTGCTGCAGCCTTCATATTTAAACACTTTAGCCTAGAATAGAGCACCTTTATTTCACATATCCAGCGCAGAATCAACAAACACATATACCCCATTTATGGTCAATATGTCCTGCTGCTGCTCTTATTACCACCTTGCTGCTTCATGTACCCCCTTGCTTCTCTGTTTACCCCCTTTCATTGGTGGTCAGTGTGAATGGTATCACATACAGTTACAAATTGGTGGAGAAGTGGTTGGTGGGAGAGGAAGTGAAAGGGGAGGGTTTATTGATATATAATAACAACCGTACATTACAATGCAGCTTTCGCCCTGTACACTCCACTGAAACCGCCCTCCTAAAACTCACAAATGACCTACTAACTGCTAAAAACAATGGCCACTAATCCTTACTCTTGCTATTAGACCTTTCTGCTGCTTTTGACACCTGCTCCTTCTCAAAAAACTCCACCCGCTTGGCCTACAAGTCTCTGCTCTCTCATGGTTCTCCTCCTACCTAGCTAAGCGATCCTTTAGTGTCACCTACAAATATAACTTCTCCCCTCCTCTTCCTCTTTCTGTAGGGGTTTCCGCAAGGCTCAGTCCTTGGACCCCTTCTCTTCTCCATCTACACTTCCTCCCTTGGTCAGTTAATAACCTCACATGGCTTCCAATACCATCTCTAGATAGTTGCAGGATTTGTATTCTTTGCATACTTTATTTCTCTTTTCTTCCCCAGTCTTCTGACAGTGGCCATGTTTACTAAGGGCAGATTACTAGCTCTCCTTTTACTTCCTGGATTTCTGGCACATGTGACTAGGACATGTGACCATGCGCATCATCTCAGGGGAGGACAATGCCTTTCCCTGAGATCTCGTGAGATTACAGATGAGATTTCCCATCAATGCACTACTGATTTAACCTTCCCAGGATGCAACACTTGAGTACGATTACATCATTGGTGCCAAAGTGGACCAGGAAGTAGGAAAAAAATAAATGGTAAGTAACATAAAAATATGTTTGTTTAACTAATGAATGTAAGATTTCATATGTGCATGCAGAGCTGTGTACTGGTGTGATTTTTAGTCAAAGGTCTGCTTTAAGGCCTGGTTTGCACCTGTACGTTTTGTAGTGCGTTCAACGCTCTACGAACGCTCTACAAAACGCTCAACATGAAAATCCCATTGTTTTCTATGGGTATGGTTCACACCTTGCCGTATTTCAGCCCGTCTGAACGCGCTACAAAACGGCCTACGCCTGAAAAGGTACATGAGCTTCTTTGCTGCCTTTTTGTCGCGCGTTTCCATTGGGATACAGCCAAGTAGCCCTCGGAAACGCGCGTTTGTCGTGCGTTTTTAACCGCGGTAAAAACGCGTGTCATGAAACGCACGACAAACGCGCATATTCGATACGCCTAGGTGTGAACAGAGTGTAAGAGTTGGTAGGTAAGAAGCCCAAACTCCTCGTATTCCAGAATCTGCTCACATAATAAAACAACACAAAAGAAAACAAAAATGTTTCAAAATGCCAGTCATGTCCTCTCCTCGAAATGAAACATTACCAGTGAGACAGAAAAAAAGCATTTCTGCTCTCTGTATAGATGCATTATCATATTCTGAGCTCTGATGTGATTTTCTCCAGTGATGGTTCAGACAACATTCGTTTGTGACTAGAGGTGTGACAACCTCCCGACTTCCTTAAAAGTAAAAAGAAACTGTCACTGGTAATATCGGGCCAAGTGATCTGAGATGGACGGGGGTGACACTCTGAAGGTGAAGTTTTGCATGTATAATAAACTCCAACGTGAAGTTATTTATACTTACG
>NW_017306953.1:15563-18508 GCF_000935625.1 Nanorana parkeri | reverse complement strand
GGAGCCATTGCAATCGCTTTGAGCCTTGAACTTGTCTTTTTTATGTTCACATCTACAGTAGCTTGAAAACAGAGTCACGCTGTATGTAATTTATATAATTTAAAGCACGTAATATCAGCTGGAGGGTATACAACACACTCAAGGAAGATGAAAAGGTTTGCATTTAAAATGGCTCAGGGACACGACCTATCTACTGGTTACCAGTTGGGATGAGACACCGGAGGGATAGAGTACTTTTCCACTAACATAAATAAGGTAAAGCTGTGCACGTTATGAATATTCAATCACGTGAATTGCAGTTGAATTGAAAAGTTTTTTTTTTATGGCACATTATTGGATGATTTCAGTGAACACTGCTTCATCTTATTTACTAAACCTATGCGAAAATTCTCTTTGTTTTAAAGCCTTGAAGTGCATTTCCACTTTTTCAGCCAAATTGGGCTAACACCAATTTAAATACTCCCATTTATATACCACAACTTAAAAATAATAACAGGGTTATTCACTAAAGGGTGAAGAGTTTGGAGGAGGCCGGAGAAGTGAACAATCCAGGACAACATGGCTGAACTGGAAAGTGAGCTGAATTGGATAATTTTTCCAAATTAGCTATGTTGTCCTAGATTGTTCACTTCTCCGACCTTCTCCAAATGTTTCACCCTTCTGTGAGTAACCCTGTAAAAAAATTGCTGCTTACATTTTATTTGCTCTTTTTTGGAAAGTGAAGTTTTTTTTCCTGCTGCGTAATGTTAAAGAGGGGGGCTATGGGGCTAATGTTGACCATAAATAACCTTGTCTGTATGGTGCTGGCAGATCTTTATTATCAGCTGCAAACTAGATTTGAACACAGTCTATCATAACAAAGGGTTAAAGATCTCGAGACTTGGACTCCGCATTATCGGTTAATGAGAGAAACCCATTAATTTTTACCCAGGGCAAAGTGACAGGGTTTCTTTAAAGAAGAAGTATCACCAAAATCATTGCTGAGTCCCCCAGCAGATCGAGTGCATGTAGCTCTAGGTTCCTTTCTGATCTGTGGTGTGATTGCAGAGATAGCATGGTCTACAGCGTGCCCCCCTCTCACCACTGCTGTTTGACCACGCTGCTCAGGAGGAGACTTGTATATAATTATCTGTGAGTGACAACACACACAGAGGAGAGGGGGCATGATAGAGAGCGTACACAGAGGAAAGAGACGGTGACAGTGCTGCATTATGTTCCCATTTCCTTTTGCGTTTTGTGTCACGTTGCTCTAATTCTTTCAATTGCTTTCCTCTACACACCTATGTGCCTGCCCACAACTGCTGACATTCTCCCTACTCAGTATGTTCAAATTTCAGTGAAATTAAAGGAGAATTCCCATGTTAGTCACTAGAACATTCGTACCCACCAGAAAAGTTTCCGATTCTCTTTTGCTCTGTAAACAACTCCACAATCTAGGATTTCCACTGACTTTCTGCCTTGGTGACAATAATCACTCGAAACAAATAGGGTGGTTGAACCTTCCTCATAGAGACGCATCTTCACTCTCAGGGCTGTCTCTAAGGTATTTTCTGCTGTTTAAGGCCATGTTTTCCAGCATGGGGGTGCTAGCAGGGAATGGTCAAGGGTTGGGGTTGCGCAGGGGAGGGTGGTAGACACCAGACAGAGCAACTGACAGCATAGTCCAGTGTCAAATACCCCCCCCCCCTTTCTGAATGACAAATCATCACAACAACAGCACAACCCATGACCACGTGACCATTCCCCGTTAGAACCCCCTACCCTCAGCTCACTGACGTTACTGGTTCCCAGAAGCTTGGCGGGACGTAAGAACATTCCACTCAGCTTCTGGCAACTGGTGACGTCAGTGAGCTGGGTGGGAAACTGCACAGAGCTTCACAGGTTCCTAAGGGTTCTTAGGGTTCCTAAGGGTTCTTAGCAACCTGGGACACAGTGGCCACCCCCTCCACAACCCAGCCACCCATCTGCCAACCCACCACCACCCAGCAGGAAACCACACAGAGCATCACAGCTTCCTTAGAGTTCTTAGCAACCTGGGACACAGTGGCCACCGATCCACAACCCAGCCACCCATCTGCCAACCCACCACCACCCAGCTGCCCCGCAATGAGATGTCACCTGAGACAACCGCCTCAGGCTCACTCATTACCCTTCCCACCCCACTCTATCCGAAACTAAAAAAAAGAAAGGTTTTTACAAACTCTTTAAGTAAACCAACCTCAGAGCGAGGGAGAAATATAGAAGAAGGGCAAACACCATTTGAGGAACACGGAAGGAAAAGGTAAGCAAGAGGCAGGTAGGCAGAAGGTCATGCATAGAACACGCCTAGTGTGCACACCTTATTATTACCTCTGAGATGTTAAAAAAAGAGCTGCATTCAATCGAACGGAGAAACCTGGCAAACCGACAGCCCTAATCAAAACAATATTATACCTCAAAGAAATAAAACCTTGGCGGAAATGTCATGCACTTGGAATTGATAATGGCCGCACTTGCTCGTCATTCACAGAGCAGGGTCGAACAGATGTTGCCTCCTATAGTGAATAGACACTTAAAGATCTATTACTGTTTAGTGTCAAGCTGAGGAGTGTTTTGTGCATATTTTACGTGCATGAATTGGTGCGCATTTTCCCCCTCCCGTTTACCTTCCGAGCACAAAACTTTTACTTGAAAGCTGTTCCATAATGATAAAAAAAAATGAGAAGAGTAAAAAAACGCATGTAGCATCTCAGGTGAAAATAATTTACAGGCATAACAATCACACACACACCAAAAAAAAATTTGGGTAAGCATTTCTACAATTTGAATTTACTCTGCTTTTCAGTACACATTTAATTGCTCAGTTTCCATGGAAACTGAGACATCAAAAGTACTTATTGTTTTTAAGGAGAATTATTTATGAGGTTTTGCACATTGCTTGTGTGGATTAAAAGAAAAAAAAAAAA
>NW_017306953.1:7413-15506 GCF_000935625.1 Nanorana parkeri | reverse complement strand
ATAAAAAAAAAAAAAAATAAAGCTTTCTGGCTAGAGGAAAAAAAAAAATCAGGATACTCATTTGCTTGACTTAACCGAAAAAAAAGTGCTCTCTTTAGAAGTTGAGTAGTGCAGAGTGCAGAGAAATGGTTCCTCCGCTCCGTGATAGTGCTTTCAAGGATACAATTAAGACTGAAATGTACCAATTTGACCCAATATAGTTTCCTCCTTTTATTAGTTACTAATTCCATTGCCTGTGCTTTTCTCTGAAGCATCAAATCTGAGATCTTTGTAGCAAGGGTAGGCTCCGAGTTCACACAACACAAGCCTGCCAGTTTGACTTTTTATTTCAAACAGCCTTTAATGTTATTGCCGCAGCGAGGACCAAAAAAAAACACTGATTTGAATTGGTTGACGAGGAATTATGTATACCCCGGCCTTTCTTGTTCTTGTTAAGTGTTTCCTGTTAGGTAGACATGTGCGGTTTGTTTCATTCCGAATCAAAATTCAGACAAATTTTCCAAAATTCGGACACATCCGAATTCCAATGCATCCGAATGTATCCGAATGCGCATTCCTGTTTACGAACTTCAGATCCCTTCCGAATCTCATTCGAAAACTAAACAGAATGGGACATGTGAATTTTCTGGCCAATCAGATGTGTTTTTCGGTTTAATGCATCCGAATGGGTCTGAATGCAAATTTTTGTTATAGCAACATGGGAGCCATATACAGTATATATACTACTAAAGCTGGGGCTCCCGGACCCGAATGGTGTTCGGGATCCGAATTTCCTGAATTGCATTCGGGTCGGTCTGGAAGCCTCAGCTTTAGTATTAATATCTCACCCGAAACTAACGAAAATTTGGATTTCGTCCGAATCCAAAACCCGAACCAAGTTGAATTTCGGATCCAATTTCCGAATCCTGAAATAACTAAATATCCAAACCGAATTTTTTCGCAGCTTACATGTCTACACATAACTTTCTGACTCTGATATTTTCACCGTGTTACTGCCTGTCCTTTTTATTGCAGTTGAATTGATATTTCTGGAGACGTTTCCTCTAACTTCCTGTTGTGTCTCCTGGAAGTGGAAGGGGACTAACTTCCCATTGGGAACAGACAAAGCGATACAATTCTAATCCTTCTGCACTCTATGCAAAACTAGAACACATTTCTTTTTTATCTAATAAGTCTCAATGGCTAAAAACTCAAATGATTGGTCCACTTATGATAAGTCTTTATGATTTAGTCCACTTATGATGGGTCTTTATGATTGGTCCATTTATGATGGGTCTTTATGATTGGTCCACTTATGATGGGTCTTCATGATTTGGTCCACTTAGGATAGGTCTTTATGATTGGTCCACTTATGAAGGGTCTTTATGATTGGTCCACTTATGATGGGTCTTTATGATTCGTCCACTTATGATGGGTCTTTATGATTTGGCTTTCAAAAGTGTGATCTAAGTATCATAAAAGTTGGGATATAAATGTGGCCAGACGTACAGCAAAGTCGGTCTTGAAATTCAGATTTCCGATTTCTCTACCAGATAAGCTGTGTCCTTATGAAAGCCGAATCTCATTTCGTTTGATGATTTCTCGGCTTTGTGGTGGTATCCTCTCCAACAAAGCCTCTAGATTGACAAGTTGTAATGAACTAGTGATTTCCACCATTGAACAGCAAAGTCACTATAAATCATTTATGGCATCTTAAGGTCACCAAAGCACAAAAAAGAAGTGATGAGTCGGTATGGTATTGATCTTAAGCAGTTCTGTGTATCTTTGATTCAGCTGGTCTCCTAGCTCACACATTTCCAATGCGCTGTTGGAAAGAACAGTGCAATAAATCAAGGGTGTACTGTATCCCCTACTGCTGAAGTGAAAAAAAAAAAACCTTCCGTTATTATGAAAGGTTAGGAACAGATGTAAAATATGTTTTTTTCTGTTCAATAGTCAGTTACAGGTAAGTAAAACCATTCTCTGTGCTCCACATCCAACCCAATTTAGGCAAACCCATGAAGAGTTGGTATCTGTGACATTTGGCTAATCCATCTACCCAGGGGTGGCCTTATACTTTTGCCTACAAGAGGCTGGGGGGGTAGGTGTTTGTAGGTGCTGGCCGAGGTGTGGTGGTGCATGGTACCTTGGACATCCCACTCAGCTTCTGATAATCAGTAACGTCATTGAACTGGGTGGAATGCCAGCCAGAGCATCACAGATTGCTAAGAGCTGCCACCTCCCCACGTGCCCCAATGAGACAGCGTCTCAGACAACCACCTCATGCTACCTCATTATAAGGATGGCCCTGAATCTACCAGAATAGTCTGATCCTCTCAGGGCAGTGTGTTGGAATTAAATGGGGTTTAAATGATTATTTGGCCCAAGGTGACCCTATACCCTATGCAAGTAAGTTGTTAGCTGCTGCCTTCATAAACTGTAAAAGGGACCATTTTCATAATTAAAGTTGGGTTCCAGGCAGATAGCAAAAACACCAATCGATCCTGCCCAGCTCCTTTCACTTTTCATATGTAAATTTTGTTTAACTCATCCGAAATTAATGAAAATTTCAGATTGGGACAAGTCCGAATACCGAAATTAATTGACTTTCAGTCCCGAAAATCGACAAATAACAAACAAAAAAAATCATTTAAAGAAGAGCAAGAGATTCAATAGTAAAACAAGAAATGTCTTATGTGAAAGTTGAAGGATACTGACTATCATCTGAGTAAGGGACAAGCCCCCCAAACTACTATGGACCTCCTGACTTTTATTGGCCTGATCTCATTATGTAAATCTGGAACCCTAAAGGATTTGTCCTCACTACCCGTAAATATATTACATTCTTAGTTGTCCACATCCCCAACCCCAATCAGACTCAACATTCTTCTTCAGCACAGAAAATGACATGAAGGCGACGCAATGGGGTTGATTTACTAAGGCATGCTCACTTTGCACAGTTGTTTTGTACTTTGCATGGGAATTTTCAGTTGGCTTAGTGAGGCCTGGTTCACACCTGGACGTTTTACAACGCTGATCTATGCACTGTAAAACGCCCAGCAAGTGAAATCCCATACTTTCCTATGGGCATGGTTCCCACCTGGGCGTATTTCAGCGCTGAAAAATGCCCTACGCCCAAAGAAGTACAGGAGCTTCTTTGGGGTGTTTTTACGCGTGTTTCCATTAGTATTCCCGAGTGTGGATCGGGGTTAAAAAAGCGGTAACCCCGAGCCACACTCAGGAATACAGCGTACAGGTCTTACCTTGTCCGAGATCCCAGCTGTGTCCTCCGGTGGCTGCTGACTTCCGCATTCTGTCCCTTGCGAGCGGCCACGTTGCAGTGGGCCGGTGCCTGCGGGAAGTTTGAAAAAAAAAATGAAAAATAGAGAAAATAAGGAAAAAAAATTAAAATAAATCATACCGCCAGTGAAACACGTTTCACTGAACGGAAAAACATGCTAAAAAACGCGGAACAAAACGAGCTGAAAAACTAGCAGAAAAAATACGCCCAGGTGTGAACCCAGCCTGAAGGTGGTGAAGATGATTTTTGCTTGCGTGTGTGATGGATGAAGGAAGTCAGTAGAGCGTCCCCTCATTCACTAAGCTAAGAAAAATGTCCCCTGCAAAGTGAAAATTGATTTACTTCCAAGCAATACATGCAAAAAAAAAACCCAAAACACAGACACGGGTATATTACATTCTACAATAAAAACATTGTATTCAATTGCGTGTTTGGCATGGAGCTCTTCCTGAACACTTTAGAATCAAAAATATAAACAGCACAGACAGATCCCCATGTCCCACTTGCCCAGATCTCACACCCCTGCACAGCTCGATAATGGTTAAACCCTCATTTAGGGTGGAAGTGCAGCCATGTGGCTGGAACTTGTCAACACCTGAATTCTGCAGGCACAGCACATGTCCTTCAGTGCCTTTTGAGGATTTAACCAGCATGTAATAAGGTCAGTGACCCTGTCACTTAGCCGTAATTGTTCTCTCTTGCTTGTCATCCCTTCTACCTGCCTATGGGGATCTTGGAACAAGCATCGGTAAATGCTCTTCCTCGATCTTCACATTAGCAGAGCTATGACTAATTAGCAGTCAGCAGTTGTTTGCTGCTTCTCCTTTTTTTTTAATGGTCATTTTTAGGATACTTGCTGAATTCTAAACATGTTCTGCCATGGAGGTTGATTTCCTAATAGAGAAAATGATGTCAACTTTATGGCATGGTGAATTCACTCACTCCATTTGCTTTCAATCTCTTGCACAATCACAGTCCTCCTGTACAGATACCACAGGTCCCCTTTACTGGTGTTAGCAGCCACGTCTAAGAGGGCTTTCGTGGGGTCTGTCTTTTGTATGTCAGAGAAGAGGACTTTGGGGGAGGAGCCAAGGAGTGAATGAGGGGGATTTTAAAATGTATCTAAACTCAAGAATAACAATGCATTATATTGCAGCTTACAAAGCCTTAGATGTGATGGCTGCATTAGTGTTCTTTAGAAACAAGCCCTCACTGACCTCTGTAGCTGCAGAAAAATATATCTGCTGCTAGGTCTACTTTGAAACCAATAGGTTCCAGCAAATGTATTATAAGTACAGCCAATGTTACAGAAACCTGGATTTTCTGATGGGATATTCCATGATTGGTTTACCGCCTGTGTAGGAGGATATTAAATGTATTTAATGATTGTGGCCAATAATCATCGAACGGTAAGCAAATAAATCATTACCTTTGCAGAAATATATTTCAATAACCCCAAATTCTGGGATTTCACCTCACAGTCTTTTTTCCTTTTCTTTCAGTTGCCCGCATAGCTCTTCCACAGTGGCGTAACAATGGACCCAGGCGGCCGCTATGGGGCCCGGACCCAGGGGGGCACGGCCAGGACATCCCTGATGCCGTGCGGGCTGCCTAGGTCGCTATGGCATCTCATGCTGCTGGCTGTCACTGGCGGCTGTGAAGAGGAACGCCCTGCTGTTCAGCTCACTGACAGTGATCTGTGCAGCAGCGCTTTCCTCTTCGCAGCTGCTGCAGGGTCAGTGAGAGCCAGCAACGGCGGTGGAGGAGGCTGGGCCCAGCAGTGGAGGAGGAGGCGGGGCCCGGGGTCAGCAGCCGAGGAGGAGGCCGGGCCCGGTGACGGAGGAGGAGGCGGGGCTCATTAGTGACCGAGGAGGTAAGGAGTGTGACCAACCCACCTGAAACCCTGCAGAGCCCACTATAGAGAGTCTATGGTGGGCTCTGCAGGGTCACCCTCAGGTGGGCTGTGTGGGTCTCAAAGGGGGTAACTAGAAATAGCAGGGCCCCATACAAAGTTTGGTGATTTCTAGTTACCCGCATAGCTCTTCCATGTACCTTTTGATGAGCGAGCAAGTTGTTTTCTTCCTTCAGCTTTTCTTACCATAACTTTAATGGGTACTGTTTGTAAAATCGCGCTCATAAATGAGTTATTGTAGTTTTATTGAATGTTTTCTTATTACATTTTCTCTTTTAACGGCACAGACTATAATTGGAAAAAGGTTACTGTAGCTGAAAATATATATTAAAAAAAAAAAGACGTTACAAGTTATTCAAATTTTCATTAAAAAAAACTATTTTATTGTCTGGGCCCAATGTGATTTGTAGAAATAAATAATAATAATAAAAAAAAAACGTACAGTCTGATTATGAAAACAGGTTGTCGAAATGAAACGTGCGTCATTTGCATATTCCGATGGAAAATAACTAGTCACTTCACCGTAAAAGTCCTAATTGACTCGCAAAATTACACGACCCCAAAAGCCAGCACTGAGCTGGAGTGCGCTAGATAACCACAGGACCTGGCAGCCCCATTTCACGCTGTTTAATAAAATTGTATCAGTCGCAGAATGATCATTCTGTTCACGCTCAGCAAGTGGGAAGGTGGGTAATGATCCTGAAAAATTTCCATTAATACTATTTCATGAGAAAAAAAATATATTTTATATATAGATATTGTTAATTTAAAGGCAGAATTGTATTAACATAACTGCAAATAAACTGCTGAGCAGAACTTATAACCAACTCATGAACAACATATTTGGAGACAAGTATTTCTTCCTCTTTCTTTTATTTTATACCCCCTCCTTTCCTAATCACTTTCTCCTGCTCCTTCCCTTATACTTTCTTTTTCTTCATTGATGTGCTTGACCTTTCACTCTCGCTCTCTCTTTCCATCTACTCTCTCTCTCTCTCCTACATCCTTCTCCATCTACTCTCTATATTTTCTTCTGCCTCTCTTTCCTACACCCCCTCCATCAACTCTCTCTCTCTCTCTCTCTCTCTCTCCCTTAACCTCTCCCTCCTTCTACTCGTTCTGTGCTCTACTCCCTCTCTTACAGTCCCCCTCCATCTACTCTTTACCACTCCTCTCTCTCTCTCTCTCTCACACACTCTCTCCTCTCTCTCTTTCCCTTACACTCTCCCACCCTCTACTCATTCTATGCTCTCCTTCCTCCTTTACACTCCTCCTCCTCCATCTACTCTCTCTCACTCCTCTCTCTCTTACACTCCTCCTCCGTCTACTCTCTCACTCCTCTCTCTCTTACACTTCTCCATTTACTCTCTCACTCATCTCTCTCTTTAAACTCTTCCTCTATCTACTCTCTCTCACTCCTCTCCCTCTCTTTTACTCCTCCTCCATCCACTCTCTGTCTCTCTCTCCTCTCTTTTTCTCACACTCCTCTTCCATCTACTTTACCTTCTCTCTCTATTACACTCCCCCTCCCTCTACAGTCTTCTCTCACTTTCACTTCCCCTCCCTCTGCGCTCTCCCTTGCTTGCACTCCCCCTCTCTCTTCTCATTCTCTCTCTCACCCTCTCCCTCTCTCATGCCCCTTTCCCTCTACTTTCTCTCTCTCCCTCTCCTGCCCCTTTCCCTCTATTCTCTCTCCCTTTTTTCATTCTTGCTCCCCAACCTCTCAACTCTCTGTCTCTCTTTCTCTCTCTCATCTCCTTTGTTCCCTTATTCTCTTCTTTTATCTTTCTCTGTCTCTCTCTTCCTCTGTCCTTTCTCTCTTCTCTCTTTCTTTTTTCTATCTCACGCTCTCCTGATTTCTCGCCCACTTCCACATTTCTCATCTTTCATTCTTGCCGCCCTCTTGCCCTCTCTGCCTCTTTCCCTCCTTCTCTCACATCTCCTTTCCTATAATTGTTTTCTATTTTATCTCCACCTCTTTCTCTTCCAGGAGTGGACACATCATTCATGCAAACTGCACCTGCACAAGTGCCCTTTGGGACTTCTGAGCTCATTAATGCAAAATGCGGGTCAGTTGGGTAGCTGCATAAGGGTCACTTCTATCTAGCTGTCAGTTGATTACA
Source organism: Nanorana parkeri (assembly GCF_000935625.1). Classification (NCBI taxonomy): domain Eukaryota; kingdom Metazoa; phylum Chordata; class Amphibia; order Anura; family Dicroglossidae; genus Nanorana; species Nanorana parkeri. The sequence continues at coordinate 8,191 of NW_017306953.1, read as the reverse complement.
GTGCATAGGCATTTTTATTTGGCCAGTAGTTAAATGGAGGTACAAAATATCGCTCTTGTACCTAATGGGCCTTTTGGTGACATTGACTGTCACTGCTCTCTCCTTTCTCTCTCTCTCTTTCTCTCTACCTCACACCTTTCATTGCTGATAAACTTTTTTTTCCCCAGTATTTCAAAAGAGATCCTGCAAACCGCTGCAAAAAAACCAAAGAACTTAACAAGATGCACAACGTGCATCACTTTCTCATTTCGGTTTCTTATTTTCAAACCAGTGTCTCATTGTTGGGTAACATTGATGTAATTCGTTCACATGTATTACAGCAGCTGTGATTTTCTGAAGACAGAACATCACTTGCTATCAGTTATTGAGAAGTGATTTTGGAAAACTGTGAGACTCGTTTATAAAACCAAGGAGCAGAAGCAAAGTGGGATTGTTGCACATGGCATCAAATCAATTTTCATGTTTTGCTGTCTGGGAAAATGAGGAATCTGGCTGGGTACTGGGAGGAGCAGATCAACATTGCTATGAGAAATGATACATTTGTTGTTTGTGTTGTTCATGATATATTTAGCTATACTACATGTGCATGATTAATATTCCTAAAGTTTGCTGCCCATAGGAGCTGCTCTTAATTCCGGCTTCAAATCCCAACTCCATGCTATTTTTCTAAATTGTTTTTGGTTTTGATAAAAAAAAACAAATTAAAAAAATTATTAATTAAATACATAAATAATCATTTTTAAATAATAAAACAATAATAATAATTATATATATATAT
>NW_017306953.1:5724-7241 GCF_000935625.1 Nanorana parkeri | reverse complement strand
AGTAGTATTAGCCCCTTATAGTGACATTAAACCCTCAAATTTTTTAACATAAACCAATACTGTAATGTGCGCCTTACTGTAATCCATGGTTGTTTCCCTTCTCTTTGCTGCTCTTCCTTTTAAATCCTCATGTCTTCTCATGCTTGGGGGAGAACTTCCCTTTGCCGCTGACTGCCTCTTCCTGTAGTGCTGGCTCAGGTTGCACCTACACACAGACACCGTGTATCCATTCCTGAGACTAGGCAGTCTGCTGCAAAACAGAAGTTCTGCCCAGCATGTGAACAGATACAGATTTAAAAGGAAGAGCAGCAAAGAGAAGGGAAACAACCATGGATTACAGTAAGGCGCACATTACAGTATTGTTTTATGTTAAAAAATCTGAGGGTTTAATGTCACTTTAAGCCTTATTTTTTTCTTATAATAATACAAAATAATAAGACAATTAGAAAGCTATGGGGACAGAAGTATGTATTAATTTAGCAGTTTTGAAAAAAGGGTTCAAATAAAGACGTCTGACCTGGTGACAGGGTCTCTTTAAGGAAGTTTACAATAACAGTGCGTGTTTTTCTTTAACAGCTCAGTCAATGGAAAAAAGTTTTTTTTGTGCCCCTCGTTTTGTCTTGGTTCATCTCACTCTGGGGATGTCCTTCTCAAATTAATTTTATGTGCGTTTTTTGTTTGGGGCCACTGAGGGCTGTCAAGAACCTTGATGGAAGAGAATGCCAAAATGGCCAGTAAAGGGGTATTGAAGTCAAAAGGTTTTTAAGCTATTTGAAATGTTGAAAATCACTTACAGTGGAGGCTGCTTAGGGGGTTATTCACAAAGGAACCGAAGGATCCAGCTGTCGCTTCGGCTCTCTTTGGATGCCAGAGCCTATCGGTTCAGTCGAACCGAAGGGCTGCTGTACGGGCTATTCACTATAGCCCGAACAGCAGCTGAAGGCAACCAAGCGGCTCAGCCGAGCCGAAGCCGTGGTGAACGGCCGGCCTTGATGTTATGGCAAATGACCTGGGGACGCTGAACTGTCATGAAACAATAAAAACTGGGCAGAGCTGGCTGTGACGTCATGGCCGGCTCCACCCAGTTGTTATTCATTGGCCGCGACCTGCTAGAAGACTCTTTAAAAAAAAATCTTAATCGTTTTCAATTTATTAACATTTTAAAATAATGTTTTCAACTTTTTTTTAAAACTATTCTCATTGATTTGCTAATTTGCTAGGTACCAGGGAGGTACCGAGCAGAATAGCCCAGCCGAATGCCTCTCGGCGGCATTCGGCTATTCACTCACTGCCGTTCTGCCCCGATGAGAATAGGGGGCGAACGGCAGCGAGTGAGCTGCCGGAGCTTCGGCTCAGCAGATCCAGATGTTGGATCAGCTGTGTCGAAGTCCTTCTGCACTTCGGCTCTGCATGTTCGGCTGACCGAAGGCAGCTGATGTGCGGCAGAAATCAGCCGTACATCAATGTTGTTCGGCTCCTTTCACTATGGCTCGGCTATTTAATCGGTCGCCCTCAGC
>NW_017306953.1:0-5686 GCF_000935625.1 Nanorana parkeri | reverse complement strand
CGCGCGGCTTCGCACTGTTTGTCGCCCCCCCCCCCCCCCCTTAATGTTTAAAGGTTTTATTTTCCTTTACCCCCAGGGTGTGCCAGGGACAGGCAGGCCTCACGTGAAATGGGCAAAATTATATGTATGTCATTCTAATCTAAGAGGACTGGCAGCGATGGGCCGGGAATGAATATGGGGACACCCTCTGGAGAGGATGTGTAAATCTTTTTTTTTTTTCCTTTCTTTTTTAATACAGAAAGGGGACAGCCCAAAAAAATTAAAGGAATAAAACTTGGAGTAACACTTCAAAGTAAACACATCTGTCCATCTCCTCACCTCTTCTGCCCCCTTTGTGATGGCAAATAAAAGAAGGAAGACATAGAGCTTTTTTTCTTCTGTCGCCGCGCTAATGTTAGTCTTGTAAATGACTTAGACATAATCGTAAGAAGTGGAAATATGCGCTTCTAAGTGGAATTTTAATGGGCTCGGCAGTTCCCATGCAGAGATTGCGTCGTCCTCGGCAAGGTCATTCTGAACTTTGGGTATGGAATGCATAAATGACAGTCGTGCAAGTTTGATCTGCCCCAGGGAAGCGGCAACCTACACGGGGCATTCTTCAATCCATTTATTTATTTATTTCATTTTTAACTTTAACAATCATGACTAAACGGAACCCGCCATGTCCTGATTTTTTTAAAACTGCAGTCAGTCTAATGTTTCGTATCATCCCGACAGTGGTGACGTAACATCTTAGGAATCCCTTATTTTGTGATGTTTACTTAGCAGAAAAAGCACTCATCAATGTGGTGCACTTATTTTAAAAAAATGCTACAATGTTGCAAAACCACAGAAAAAAATAACACCTAACAACGAGTAAGAGAGAGTAAGAGAGTGAGGAGAGACAGCCAATGGGAGTGAGTGAGGAGAGACAGCCATGGGAGAGAGTGAGGAGAGACAGCAAAGGGAGAGATAGAGAAGAGACAGCCAGGAGAGAGAGAGGAGAGACAGCCAGGAGAATGAGCGAGGAGAGACAGCCAGGAGAGAGAGCGGGAGACACAACCAGGAGAGAGAGAGGAGAGACAGCCAGGAGGATGAGCAAGGAGAGACAGCCAGGAGAGAGAGTGAGGAGAGACAGCCAAGGGAGAGAGTGAGGAGAGACAGCCAAGGGAGAGAGTGAGAAGAGACAACCAGGAGAGAGTGAGGAGAGACAGCCAGGAGGATGAGCGAGGAGAGACAGTCAGGAGAGAGAGAGGAGAGACAGGCAGGAGGATGAGCAAGGAGAGACAGCCAGGAGAGAGAGTGAGGAGAGACAGCCAGAAGGCTGAGCGAGGAAAGACATCCAGGAAGAAAGCGAGGAGAGACAGTCAGGAGACTGAGAGAGGAGAGACAGTCAGGAGAGGGAGAGAGGAGAGACAGCCAAGAGGCTGAGCGAGGAGAGACAGCCAGGAGAGAAAGCAAGGAGAGACAGCCAGGAGAGAGAGTGAGGAGAGACAGCCAGGAGAGAGCACGAGGGAGTTTTTTTAAGCATTGATAGATCTCGTTGAGCTCATCACTTGAAAAGTAGATCTTAGCACAATAAAACTTGTGGGCGCCCCTGGTTTAAACTAATAGAAGTGACATGAAAATGTATCCGAGAGAAGCTAATTAGATGTAATTTGATTGCAATTCTGTAAAGGTGTCAGAAACAATTAGACTCAACAAGGCCGGGAATCTTATTAAATAACAGAAGTTCTGCAACATGATAAAGAACTCTGACTTTTTTTTTTATTATTCCTTGACTGGCTTTATCATAATTGAGTATTTAAAATGTATCTGACATTTTCTATGTAAGTTATGCAATTGTGAAATTAGAATGATGCATTAATTACCGAAACAGCAACAGGCATGTCTAACAAACAGACAAGCCTCAAATTATTGCGTGACTTCAAATAATAAATTGGACTTCAGTTTGCCTAATTAATCTGATCAGCCTACGCGTTTCAAGGCGCGTTCCTCCAGCCGGGCTGCATTTCACTTTGTAAATAAAAAAAAAAGGTAATCTTAAGTATTATTGATTGGAAGCCACTTTCCCAGCTAACCCTCGCTAAACTAATCTAGACTCGACTTACAAATAAACTGTTTAAAATGTCAGGCGGCATTTGAGCCAACCGCCGCCTTACAGATGAACGGTAAGCATTTCGAGAGCCAGCGAGACTTTAAAATAAATGAAAAAGTAGATGAAGAAATTTCTATTCATTTTAAGACTTTAAAAAACAAAAACAAAAAACTGAACTCCAGGCAAACAGCTAAATAACACATACATTATAGTGCCAAAAGTATTGGGACACCCCTCCAAATCATTGTTTTCAGGTGTTCTGTGACATTTCCTTGCTACTAAATACTCCGCGGTCACCTGTTACTGGGATTATAACAAAGTGGAAGCAACTGGGAACAACAGCAACTCAGCCACGAAGTGGTAGGCCGCGTAAAATGACAGAGCGGGGTCAGCGCATGGAGAAGCACACAGTGCGCAGAAGTCACCAACTGTCTGCAGAGTCAATAGCTACAGACCTCCAAACTTCATGTGGCCTTCAGATTGGCACAACAACAGTGCGTAGAGAGCTTCATGAAATGGGTTTCCATGGCCGAGCAGCTGCATCCAAGCCTTACATCACCAAGTGCAATGCAAAGCGTGGGATGGCTCGGAGCCAACCCAATATTGAACCATACGAACTAAGACTGGGATGCCATTAAAGTTGATGTGCGTGTAAAGGCCCGGCGTCTCAATACTTTTGGCAATATAGTGTAGATGGGAGCTGTTTTACCTGCCAAAGGGTATGTATTTCTGTAGATTCAGGCCTGAGACTTACACAGCTTTGCCACACAGCACAGCTCTGCCCTGCCATGTTTTTCTCTGCTGCAGTTCAGTAACACTTACAAGTCTCGTCCCTGCCCCAGCCTGTAATTGGACAGTGAAAAGAGAAGCAGCAGGCTGAGCTCATCTCTCCGTCACTGTGCTCCCTGCTCCTAGCAGCTCGATCCTTTGTTAGCACATGTGCACTGCAGGACAACTGATTAGCTCCTTGTACTGCCACTCCTTCTCCCAACCCGAGCTCAGCTGTACAAAAGGCTCATATTCGCATTCACGCACTGCTAGCATTTGAAAATATAAATTTATTCGCATATCATTGAATACAGAGCTGTAAAAAGTCGTGTTTTCTATTTCTGTCCAGTGTTTAGCTTTCATAAAGGCTTTTACTGTACCGTCCCTTCATTGTACTCAGCTGGTTGGTATTTGAATATGTTTTCCCGCAGTGGGGGATGTTTTGAGAGCATAACCCTCTGTGATTTATAGTTTTGGCATGTGAGCACTCACAAACCTCTGGCTAGCACATTAGGCTTTCTTTTATAGTTCACAGCTTAAGGAAACATATCACAGAGTGTGCTCAGGGACAGATAGCTTCTGTTGTTGCTGGTTACTAAACTCTGCTATATTTACAGTGAGTCACATATACACTTGCTGTGGTTTGGACAGTCCTGAATCAGATAGGGATAGATCAAATAGTGTGTTCAGGGAGAGATCGCTGCTGATGCGGATTGCTGAAAACTGCTGTATTTACACTGAGTCGCATGCACACTCCCTGCGTGTTGAATGGACCTGAAGTAGATAGGAATAGATCATAGAGTGTGTTCAGGGAGAGTAAGTTACCGCTGCTGATTGCTGAAAACTGCTTTAGTTACATTGAGTCACATACTCACTCACTTTGTATTGGACGGCCCTGGAGCAGATAAGAATAGATCACAGGGTGTGTTCAGGGAGAGATAGTTACTAATGCTGATTGCTGAAAACCGCTCTATTTACAGTAAGTCACATATACACTCGCTGTGTGTTGGACAGACCTGGATCAGATAGGTATAAATCACAGAGTGTTTTCAGCGAGAGATAGTGGTTCCTGCTGATTGCTGAAAACAGCTCTATTTACTCAGCTCTGAGTCACATACACACCAGGTTGGACAGACGTGGAGCAGATAGTGATAGATCACAGAGAGGATTCAGGGAGAGATTCCCCCATCCTATACATTGCTACAAAGTCCTATACCTACAGTCAGTGAGTGCTGGGGACTCTTGCATTAGATAGGGGTAGATCACACAGTGTTTGCAGGGAGAGATAGTTTCTGATCTCTGCCATACAGGGGCAGGAAGAAGCTCATATTCAGGTACTCACACTTCTAGCATTTAAAACACATTTAATGATGCTTTATTAAATACAGAGCTGTGTTAAAGTCATATTAAAGCCTATTTTTAAAAAATGTCTCCTTTAAGGAGATCACAGCCCTGTGGCAGGCCATGCCCCTTCCCTCTTTGATTGATAGCCGGAGGACGGCACTAATATGCTCACACTTGGAGACTCGTATAGATAGAGTTAGGACCACACTTTGCAGAGGTGTGACTTCCACCTATTTTTGGCCAAAAGTTTGTGCAACTAAAACCTCTGTTTTTTAACGCATACTGTTGACAGGGTCATTTGTTTTGTTGCAGGCTAGCTGGCAGGCTGAGGCTGGGGATTTTTTGTGTTTTGTATTGTTGTAAGCCTTCCCATGTGCGCCCTGCTATAAAGGCTGGTTATAGATTCACGCGGTTACCATGTTTTTCTGATGGCAGAAGGAGCCTATGGCTCCTCTGCCATTAGTATCCTCCCCCCAAAACCCGGAAGTTTGGGGAATGGAGGATCGCTTTGGGACCGGCGGCGGGGATGAGCGCAGCTGACAGGTAAATGTGGAGGGGACTGAGGTAGAAAAAAGCTGCTGGGCTGTTTTTACCATAATGCAGAGAATGCATTAAGGTAAAAAGCGCCCGGACCTTAATACTACTTTACTTTGTGTCTTTTATATCTGTCTGGAGTTCAGCTTTAAGAAAAAGCTTTTACTGCACTGCGGCGTCTTTGTACTCAGTTGGTGTTTATTTAAATTTCATTATTTTTTTTATGTTTAGAGGGTATAAACCTCAGTGTTTTATAGTTTTGGCATGAGAGTGATCACAGACCCCTTACTAGCAGATTAAGCTTTTTGTAATAGTTCACAGCTTAGGAAGACCATTTTATCCCTGTGCGCATATTTGATTTATACGAAATCTGCTAAATCATAATCCTTTTCCACCTCCTTAAGCTTTTCTAATGCTGCAACATTTCTATATATGTCCTGGACATGTTTTAATCATGTTCTGTCTCTCTGGGATCAAATACAAAGTATCACAAGTGATACTTTCATATCACTTGATATAACATTTGATATAGGTCATATATAATTAAATAAGGGTCATGATTTGCTACAAGTAACAGAATGTTCAAGTGTGATCAAGGGCCATAGAAAACAATGGGATTCCTTGTGTTGAGCATTTTTGAGCTCTGAGCTATTGTTATTACTATGTTAAGAGATGGTATATTTATACGGAGGCAATCAACAGCTTTAAGCAAAGCCTACTTAGTTGTTTCTGCAAGGCAAACATAATGTGGATACGATGAGGATATTATAAGGTAGAGTTTGCTGTAGTGGTGGCATCAGGCAAGCTCTCAGAAAGAAGAGGAAACTCCTTCACTGCTCAGCCATAACATTATGACCATGGACAGGTGAAGAGAATAAGATTGATATTAAGGTTACAATGGCACCTGGAAGTGGGAGGATAAATTACAATGACACATGGAAGTGGGGGGATATATTACAATGG
>NW_017306952.1:884003-914936 GCF_000935625.1 Nanorana parkeri | reverse complement strand
GCAGATGTTAAAAACCTTTAATAAAAATCTATTATGCAAAATATTTGTTTATATGTAGGCAGGGGCATCCTGAGGCCGGGTGACACCTGGAGCAGAGACCGGAAGACACCCCGCAGCGACGTCATTGCACACGCACGTAATGTCCCCACGTGCGTGCGCGATGATGTCATCGTGCATGCACGGTCATCTAATTGACGGCTGCCAGCGGCGATCTTGGTGATGGACGCAGGCAGAGAGAGGAGGGGGCGTTCACCCGGCGGGATGAGGTATGCTGCCGGGTCCCCTCCTCTCTCCTGACACTGTCGGGCTCTCGGTCCATGAGCGAGTGCCCGACTTTCTAGAGGGGGTGACACCAAAATGACTGTCAGTCATTTTGGTGTCACCCCTCCAATGGTGTCACCCAGGTGCGGGCCGCACACCCCTTGTGACGCCACTGTATGTAGGCACCCTGCCATTAGCTGGAGTGTGGGCAGCTAGGCTATAGTCAGTCTAAGCTCAAATCGTTATCGTTCCTGTGTTTGTTTCTTCTAAATTTAGATTATTGCTTAGTTCTGCTTGTTGTGGCTGGGAGGAGGTGTCCCTAGCAGACAGTACAAAAAGAAACAATATTACTGATTTATAAATACCTATTTCTCTTTGGGAAATCACTAGGAGCTTTATCACCAGTGGTGCATGCTGGAGAAGGATATCCATATTTGGGGAGACCTTGCAGAAGGTTCTTTGCCTTCTGGGTTCCTTTTTCTTTGCATCCTGGGGAGGAGGTTGTGCTGGAAGTCTGTGCCTCCCGGGCCTACAGCCCGGAGGTTAGTGCTAAAAGAAGGGCCTGAGCCTGGTCTAAGGTAATGTATGCTGCCTTGCTGGAAGGTACATCCAGTTCCTGCTCTCAAGGAGCTTAGAATATAAGGTTGGAGACATTATTGCCTATTTTTGGGTGTCCTGTGCCTTAACCTTCTTCTGTTGAATTTATTGTGCTTTAAACTCTTTAAACATCCTAAATTGACTACTGCCCAATTCCTTTCACCCATAAAGAGTCAAGAAGTCTGCCTTAAGGTTTAAAAATACTAGCCTAACAAGTCATCTAGGGTCCTTCTCATCCACCCAAAAGTGGTCGGGGCGTTATATATATATTTAGGCAGTGTTTAATACATAATGGTAACAAAAGTCTGCTTTACATGTTAACTTACTCTGCAAGCACAGCTACCTGGTTAGGGGTCCGAGTGACCCCTAACATCAGTTCACCAGGGAGAGGGTGACCACCTACTTGCCCCCCATGATGGGGCAGATAAGGGATTTATAAGCTTCACTTCAGCATCAAGCACCAGTAATTTTAGGGTGGGGTCCCCATTTTCTGGGGAATCCCTCTCAAATCACTTTCATTATTCTTTTAATTATCTCCTCCAACAACAATCCTCCAAAACTTTGATCAATCCTGATAGTGTCCAGTTTTTCCAGAGTAAATGTGTCTAAGACCGTCTCTTTAAAATCCCATATTTCATTAAATCTCCACCTCAATTATGGTTCACTTTCCCCAGGTGTGACATCTTGGCAATATGGAGATGGACAGAGGGAGGAAAGTGGGGTTGACATGTAGAGTTCTCCTAGAAAGGAAGGTGGGACCACCTTGCATGCACAATTACCCAATACATGTACAGTATGTCTTATGTTGAAAATGTAATAGTTGAAACTGATAAGAATGTAATGTTGGTGTTAGTGGTCACTCATAGTGCTGCATAGGTGGCCAAGAAGCAGCCTCTAGTTGCAGACTAGGGGGTTGGTTCCCACAGCCCCTTTACTTGCTCTGCCCCAGTAGACTGTGCCAAACTTCAGCTGCAGTACTTGCTCAGCAAAGGACAGTTGACCTGGACTTGTAGTGCCGACTTTGAGCAAACACTGCAGAATGAAGTCTGAAGAAGCTCATAAGCCTTGCTTTTAGCCCTCCTGATGAGGAAGACAACTGTTTCAGGAACAACTGTGTGGGGGGTGAATTTCCCTAATTTAGGTAGATTTTCTCTAACTTCCTGTTGTGTCTGTAATGAGTCACTGGTATGGAGGAAACTGAAACAACATCCAATATGGGGCTCAGATCTTTCTTCTGAAGCTCATAAGTGATCATAATTGGACAGTCATTATTGCCTACAGTGAATTGTTGTCACAACGGGTGCTCGTTATGGGGAGCATTGCCAGTAAATGAGGAAACAGCTGTTTGCAGTTACTGTTATAAAAACAGTATAAAACATTATTCCTTTTCAACATACTTTTTATATTTTTAATATTTGTAAAATCTGCAACAAAAAGGCTTTATTTATCAACACTGAGCAACTTAAGGAAAGCTGTCCTCTGACTGGTTGCTTTGAGCTAGTACACAAACTGTTTTATTGCATCCAAAGAATGTATATTCAAAATTAAGGATGTCATGTATATTTCTACTTCAGATATAAGTATATATTTGCATTAAAATAACTTTTATTACATAAACTACACAAGGCATTTCATCTATGTTGACATTAAACACAAAATATATGTAGCAACTGTTTCTGCTAAATACCTTAATTGATCTTCTGAGAGTTTTCTTGGATCACACCCGAGCAGAAAGTAATGTATTTACAGGGTAAACAGTATACAAAGAAAGTGTAAGAGAATTGAGCGGGAACCATTATAACTAAGAACGTTACATATTAAAGATCATTCATCACCCTTTTCGGCTAATTGTAAAAGTTGTTACATTAAATGAACTTATCTTGCTCTTTTTACTGTACCTATAAACATCACAACCACAGTTTGCCAATGTATGTCTAAAGCCAAAACCCCTTTTACAGTTTTGAATAGAGTAGGAAATTGTTAAGGCCTCTCAAATTTTTTTCCTTATCTGTGTCCCATAGGGGAGATTTCTCTTTACTCCCTATTGTGGAGTAACAAATCACAAAAAAGCTCTCCAATTTGAAGGAAGACAGTTGTCACCAGAACAGTTATCCCCATTACGAGATTCCCCATCAGTGTCAGTCCTGAAGAAAATGCCCATCAGCTATGGAGTATCCACCTCAATGCAAAATCAATGCAGCAAGCCAGGCCGCACAGGATCAAGCAGCCTCGGCCGTTTAATCAGGCAAAGAGAGCTGCCGGGTGGAAGAGGAGGAGGCGGGGCCAGAGACAGGCCGAGTAAGATGCCGCCCGGCCAGCCAGCGGAGGTGCTGCAGAAAGAGGCTGCGGGCGGCTCGGGGCTGCCCATACCCCACCATCTGATGCTGGGATGTCCCGGAGGCAGGCTGGGGCGCTTCAGGTAAGAGGAGCAGCACATGTGTGCAGGGAAAGGGACCCTGCACAGCACCACTATAGATCCTGCACAGCTCACCTGAGAATCTCAGATGGGCTGTGCAGAGGCTGTGGTGGGCTCTCCAGGATCCCTGGTGGGCTGTGCAGGTTCTATGGTGGGCTCTCTATGGTCTCAGGTGGGCTATGCGGAGTCTATGGTGGGTTTTACAAGGTCTCAGGTGGGCTATGTTGGGTCTGTGGTGGGCTCTACAAGGTCTCAGGTGGGCTATGCGGGGTCTACGGTGGGCTGTGTCCCAGATAGCAAGCAATTGAGCTGCAAGTTTGAAAATGACTTGCTAAACTATTGCAGACTTGCCAAGCTTCACAATTTTGTTGCACAATTACAGCAAGTCTGCATTGCAAGTCTCCAGATCAACGGGCTTTGCAAAAGTGCTGTATGCTTGCAGAGCTCTTGCTAAGACCTGCAGGACTAGCAAATTTGCTACAAATTCAAAAAGTGTCAACTAGAACTTGTGCTGCAAGTGTTCTGCAAGTCTACAACTTGCCAGGAATGTGTGCAGCAAGTTAACAAGAATTACAATTTAACCCTCCCACAGGTTTGTGGCAAGTTATCCTTGCTATCTGGGGTGGGATCTGTGGTGGGCTCTACAAGGTCTCAGGTGGGCTATGCAGGGTCTATGGTGGGCTCTGCAAGGTCTCAGGAGGGCTGTGCAGGGCATATGGTGGGCTGTGTGAGGTCACAGAAGGGCTCTGCAAGGTCTCAGCTAGACTATGTGGGGCTGTGGTGGGCTGGGTGGGTCTGCAGTGGGCTCTGCAAGTTCTCAGGTAGGCTATGTGGGTCTATGGTGGGCTGTGTGGAGTCTGTGGTAGGCTCTGCAAGGTCTGAGGTGGGCTGTGCAGGGTCCGTGGTGAGCTGTGCCAGGTCTGTAGTGGGGTTTGCAGGGCCTCAGGTGGGCTGTGCAGGATCTATTGTGGGCTCTGCAGGTTCTATGGTGGGCTCTGTGGGGTGGGGGCTCTACGGGGTCTCAGGTGGGGTCTGTGGTGGGCTCTGCAAGGTCTGAGGTGGGCTGTGCAGGGTCCGTGGTGAGCTGTGCCGGGTCTGTAGTGGGGTTTGCAGGATCTCAGGTGGGCTCTGCAGGTTCTATGGTGGGCTCTGTTTGGGGGCTCTGTGGGGTCTCAGGTGTGCTCTGCGGGTTTTATGATCGGCTCTGCAAGGTCTGTAGTGCGTCTGCGGGATCTATGGTGGGGTCTGTGGTGGGCTCTTGGGGTTCTATGGTGGGCTCTGCAGGGTCCCAGGCTGAGACCCTCTAGAGCCAACAAGAGATTCTTCACAGCCCACCAGAGACCCTACACAGCTCACCTGAGACCCCACACAGCCCACCTGAGACCTTGGCTTTCCCACTATGCTAATAGTGCAGCCCATCAGAAACTGAATACCGCGTGCACGTTGTATGCAGCGACTGACAGGTTAGGCAAAATGTCTTAAGCAGGAAGGGGTGGGGCAAATTTAGATTGGAGGGTGTCCAAGTTTTGTCTTGCCTAGGGCAGCACAAAATCTAAATACACCACTGCCCCCGGCCTTGACCTGGGGGGTGGCATGTACAAGGTTGGAGAAGCTGACTAGGCCTCAAGCCTGAAGGAGGTCCCAATTGGAGGAGAACCAGAGGAGCCCCGTGACTGCTGGCGGTGCCAGGAGATAGGATGGACCTCAGGAATAAGTCTGGTGTCTCTCCCAGGGAAGATCTCATGCACATCTCTATTCAGCTGTTGTTCTATTGCACAGTGTCATCCTCTGTTCTACTGAAGTATTTTCTGCACTGTGGAAGCCTGAAGGGATTGGTGAGTCTGGAGTCTGTCTATTTTTGCCATGGGTGTCTGAAGCCGTATACCCTTCTTCCCTTTTTCTCTTTTTGTTGTTCTACAATAAAGCATTTAAAAAGTCCTTAAAGTGACTGGTGCCCAATTACTGTTCACAACCCACAACCCGGCTAAGGATCCACCCCGAGAGTGAAATGGCAGCCCTTCCTAACCTTTGGGGGTCCACCTCAGGCCTCCGGGGGCCAGGGGAGAGCTGCATGGGTATCAACATTTACAAAGCAGGACGACAGAAGAGGTACTGCCACAAACCACAGGAGAACACACAACCCCAAAGGTCTATATAAGAGGTTTGAAATCCACCTTGAGTGGTTCAATGGAAATAAACATCAAGAAGAGTGCTAAGGCATATCAACTACATCATGGGTTCAGGAAAATGCTTAAATATCCAGAGTCATCAGGTACAAAAATAGGAAGGTAAAAAAGCTTTAATAGGTATTGGGGCATGTCAGAATCATCTAGTAGCCTCGGAGGGTACTGGTAAGTTGTTATATATCCAAAAATACCAGACACAGGGACAGAGAGAAGGAGATGTATATGGGACTTTCTTAGGGTTGCCACCTTTTCTTCAAGCAAAACCTGAACACTCTAATGCAGCAATTTTATGGGGAGAATATACAGGAGAGAACTAGGAGAGACAGCCAGGAGAGAGAGCAAAGAGATTCAGCCAGGAGAGTGAAGAGAGACATCCAGGGGAAGGAGCGATGAGAGACAGCCAGGAGAGTGAGGAGAGACAACCAGGGAGAGAGCAAGGAGAGACAGCCAGGAGAGAATATGGAGATACAGCCAGGAGAGCAAGGAGAGACAGTCAGGAGAGAGAGAGCAAGGAGAGTGAGCCAGGAGAGCGAGCAAGGAGAGTCAGCCAGGAGAGAGATCAGGGAGAGACAGCCAGGAGAGAGAGCAAGGAGAGACAGCCAGGAGAGAGAGCCAGGAGAGTCAGCCAGGATATAGAATGAGGAGAGACAGCCAGGAGAGTGAGGAGAGACATCCAGCAGAGAGAGCAAGGAGAAACAGCTAGGAGAGAGAACAAGGAGGAGACAGCCAGGAAAGCGTGGAGATGACATGCTAAGGAAAAAAGGTAACATTTAATGTTTGTGTTATGAACTATAAATATTTATTTCTCCATGATGCCTATAGATACAGAGATGAATTAGGGTTGTTTTTTTAAGTGCTTTTACTGCTTGTTCAAAATATGTAAATACTTTAGTGTGCATGATCTGGGCACAGGTTCACTTTAAACATTCAGGGGGGGATTTATCAACACTGGAGCAGACAGAATCTGGAGCAGCTGTGCATGGCAACCAATCAGCTTCTCATTTCAGTTTGTTCAGTCAAGATTTGAAATTGAAAGAGAGAAGCTGATTGGCTGCCATGCACAGTGCTCCAGATTGTGTCTGCTCCAGTTTTGATAAACCCCCCTCAAAATGTTCTCATATTCCTTCATATTCCTTCAGCCCATGAATTACTTATGGATATAAGGAGAGAGGGAGGTGTTCTGTAGTTCTAACATAATTTCTGTCCTAGGGAGACAACACTGATCTGCCATAGAGATATCTGTGTTTTGATTTCTATAGAAACACATAAAAGATTGGCCAGCTGATAGATGACGGAGCTCTTTCATCTGGATGTAATGCTATACCCTGGAGAGTTGCGGGACTTGTACTTTTTATGCATATTTGTGCCGGTATGTGCTAGTCGCCCTCTTGGGCTGATATGTTTGATATCTGTATATCTGTATGTTTGTGAAAATCTCAATAAACACCTATTGAACTAAAAGATTGGCCAGCTGTAGAATTAATTGTGCTGGTATACTGCATATTTTAGGATTAGGTGAGAAGGGGTAGTTCTGTATTGTTGCTATAGACAACATTATCCTGATTTTATCTTGTGTGGGGGGAAGTTGGAAGGGTTTTTGTTTTTTTAAATCATGATATTTCTATATATTATTTAATAAAGTCTATTGGGGTATATTTAAAAGCGTGGTGTCATAATTAACATTTTCTTCTTGAATACAACAGTGAATTGGACATGCCTATGGCATACTTTTTAATCACAGAATAATCTTTCTTTCCCCATACAGGCTATAAACATGCACAGTCATATCCAACAAACATGTATTTTTTGTTCTATGGCTGATGGGTAACTGCAGGGCCGGATGACATCCAGCCACTTTTAAAGGATGCTGGCTGTCAAGGCCTTAACCCCCTCTAGACCAAGAGTTGATGTCATCATGACGCAGGGTGTTGCACTGATGGCGGCGTCACATGCAGGTGCCTGCACACATGCCTGCCCGCACTGTATCTACGAACTCTCAAGAGCTCTTGGGAGTTATAGGCGGGCTGATTCCTCCCATCAGTGCCCTAAGGAAGGGAACTGATTGGACCCTGTAATCATGTCTCCTGGTCTGAAAGAGTAGTACTTCTAAAGAATGGAGCAAACAGGTTTAAACATACCTGTGCCTTCGCCCTGCACTTCCGCCCGAACATCTGAAGAGTCTTGGGCGGCTGCAAAGGATCTTGGGGTGGGCGCTTGCGCAGTTCAGATGTTCGGCCGGGAGACAAGGAGAGACACAAGGTAAGTCTATGGAGCAGCGTGCACCTGCACAGACACCATGGGACAGGGGGACAGGAAGTGCCAGCTAGCACAGAGGAGTCAGTGCTGGATCAGAGACCCGCACCAGCGCTGGAGGGACTCCTGAGAACTACTGTAAAGAAGAAGATCAGATTAAGAAGCATGATTATCTGATTTAAGGTAAGTCCTTACACTAACATGGGGGGGGGGGTTTATCCTTTAATGTCACTTTAATGTTAACAGTTTTTTTCTTGTTCTGGACAGAGTTAAAAAAGAATAGAGCCCCTGTCCGGTTTTTACTACCTTTTCCTCATTTACTGTTCTGGTGACAACAATTTTAAGAGGCAGGTAGTGACGGAAAATCTGCAAAAGGGAAACAATAAGCGATTAAAAGCTGACTGCTGTTTTAACCTTCTGTACTCAACTAATAAAAAACTTTTCTATTTCTGTTTATGTTGCTGCTGGAGATTTCCTTTCATTTGTTTTCCTTTGAAACCATTGTCAGCATACACTACATGTGGGTAAATCTTTTCTGGATTTCAGTAAATTCAGATTCTTCTCTGCTTAATCCAAAACTAAAAATAAAAAGGCTTTATCCAGGTAGGTTTCTTTTATTGTATGGGAGGAAAAAAAACCCATCCAATAATACAGACTCCTTTCATTCAGCTGCTAGTGCAGCTTGTGCCTTCAGATTGCCTGTCTGTCAAAGATTAGATTTGTTGGTCTCTACACTCTGCATGCATAAGGGCTGTCTCCAAGATAAGTAAAATTGCAAGATATTATAGGTTTAAAAAAGAAAAAAAGAATGGGATTGCAGGCAGCATGGCAAGCAAACACATAAAATATTATAAGATAATAAAATTAAAGAAACACAAACATCTACTAATGAATATAAAATTCCAAATCAGACCCTATCCAAGCACTGGCTTGGTAGCGCAGTAAAGGGAGAGTGCGAGCAAGGGCCCTCCTCCCTGCGCCATACCAGGCCATGTCCTTGGCATTGGGAGGGTGGTTTTCCAGGGGTCCCCCCCCTGGAAAAGCACCCTGTCCCCATGCTGATAGGGACAATGACCTCTTCTCCACAACCCTGGACCAGTGGTTGTGGGGGTCTTCAGGCAGGGGGACTTATTTGCACTGCGGTACCCGTACCCCCTTTCATAAAGGGGGCACCTAGATGCTGCCCCCCTTTGTGAATGAGTGAGGGGTACCCTACTTATTCACTGAAGGGTTAACAAAAATGTAAATAAAGAGACCACACTTATAGAAAAAATCCTAAATGAAAAAAAAAAAAACAAGTATTTAACAATTCCTGTAACTAAAAAAAAAATGATCCATTGAAGTAATCCAGGGTCGATCGCATAATAATGTGAATAGCCCGTACAGCAGACCCAAAAATGTAAGCAGGTGAAGGGCTCTTTCTTGTAGTGTTTATTTCTGTGTGTGTGTGTGTATGTATTATTTTGTACAGTGTAACAGTGTACATTTTGTTTTAAAGTATGACATTTTAAGACATTTGGCAAGCGGCCCCCATGTTTGAAGAAAATGTGTCTCAAGTGAATTGAGTTTGAGACCCCTGCTCTAAGGGGTCTATTTATAAAAAAAAAATAGCATAGCTATTTATCCTGGGAAACTGCATGTACATTTGTTCTGTGCGAATTCATTAGCTGTTGTGAGAATGGGGCAAACATGAATGTTCTTAGACTGGTCTTAGATTCTGGTCAAATGTTCTTGAAATATTATTGGCAATAGTAAAAATAGGTTCACACATAAGGAAGATGAGTGAATTGAGAAACTCCCACATAAAGGACACTAGATAGCGCTAAGGGATCATACGAAATAAATACATCTTAGTAACAAGAGATGCAAAGTAACAATTCTAGAGAGCACTGAATTTGCCATTGCTACTATTGGGATCCCTGTAAAATGCCATAGCAGGTAGCACATTGTGTAAAAGGCTTTACATATCTGTCTTCTTACTACTCTCTTTCAAATGCCAATGTATGTAATGGCATACCTCCTTAGACCCAGCCTGTGCAGACAGTATAGCCACTCACTAACTTGGCACCATCTGCGGGCAGTTTAACTCTTCAGTATGACACAAAGGTTTAATCCAACATAGTTTTTATTCAGATAAGTGCCATACAGAAGATGTCTGTCCAGTTTTTGAAGTTTAAGAAAATGACTTTCCTAAGCTTTGTCTCTGCTTGTAAAATAAAACTAAACGGAGCAGTAGATTGAGAGACAGGAAGAGTCAAGGTAGACACAAAACAGGAGACGGGTACAGCATACCAAATACAATAATCAAGACAAAAAATAGGTTGCTTTGGCAGTGTCACATACCTGGATGGAGACCAAGCTGAACAGGAGGTGGTAACAGGAAGAGTGGGGACTCAGGGAAGTGCCGATGAGATGATCCAACTCTGTGCTAGAGCTTGAGTACAATGACCTGAAGACTACGCTGCAAAAACTAGACAGCTTACTGGAACGGCTGGAGGCAGGGACTGCCACTGCTATGTCTGGGCAGAGCAGAGCAGATAACTATGAAAGGAGTTGAAGAATAGTTAGCAACTAGGTGAAGACTAACACTGGTTTTTATAGGCCTTTTGGTGCCAACGAGCAGGCTAATCATGTGTGTGTGAACACCGCAACTCACGCACCATGCTAACATTGTCGCACAGGATCTCTATTACATGTATATCTGCACACACATCCATGTGCACAAACACTAGCACAGAAATAGAAATGCAATTACAAAACATAAATACTAGTCCGCAATCATAAAACTTTCAAAGTGTCCAAATGAGCTCTCAGTGACTTATGCAAAGCTGTGATAAACTTCCAAGATGAGGCATTTACACTTGACTGTGAGTCACACCTCTCCCCATCATTGTGTAACACTGCTCTCAGAAATGCGCTCACCAGATAAGGTGGACCATTCAATCTCAAATGGTCATAAAGCGCCCGCTGAAATGGTAGTCTCTTGCTTAGGTTACAATATCCAGTCCCCTAGGATCATAATATCCTATTCCACAGATGTCGAATTACTTATATATCATTCCTCCTCCTCTCCCCTTCACCATGCTCCAAAAGCCACTCAGGGGGAAACTACATCAAAAAGATTTACAGCGTAACTCAGGGGCAGAGTGCTGCTGCACCAGGGCCCGAGCCTGGAGGGGCCCAGTATCCCACAAACACCAACGGTTACTCCCGGCGCAGAGATGGGGGGGCCTGCTGGCCGCCAGATACTGAGGAGGGGGCCAGAGGAACTGGGGTGGGAAGGGGGGCTCAAGAACAAATCTTGCTCCAGGGCCCTTTGTTCCTTTGGACCGCCACTGGCGTAACTCTGTAAAACGCTTACAAGTGTTTACTATCCCTTACACAGAGGGTTATAAGCAGGTTGTAGTGCACATGGAGTATATTTTGTAGTAGGGATGTACTCGTACTCGCCCAAATGCTCCGATACCTTCCCTGATACTGGAACTTCCGGTCAGAGGAAGATTTCCTCTGACCAGCAGTGCCGTAGGGGAACATCGAGACAGTTTCCCATGCGCTCTGGGAGCTGGGTGACGAGTAATGACCCGCCTCCCAGCTACCTGATTGGCTGGGAAGCTGGCTCCATGCTGATTGGCCGGGAAGTCGACTTCCTGGCTAATCAGCATCGAGCCGGCTGACCAGACGGCTCGATGCTGATTGGCTGGGAAGCCAACCCCATGCTGATTGGCTGGAAAGCCGGCTTCCCAGCCAATCAGGAAGCTGGGAGGAGGGTCATTACTCGCCGCCTGGCTTCCTGATTGGCCAGGAAGGCGGCTTGATACTGATTGGCTGAGAAGCCGATTTCCCAGCCAAGCTCAATCAAGCAGGTTAGACAACTTGGAGCCAGCTTCTGGGTCAATCAGATTGCCCGAGAAGCTGGCTTCATGTCAGCGGAAGCACGGGTAAAGCTACGTATCGGTACTCGTACTCGATACTGAAAAAACGGTATCGGTGCATCCCTAATTTGTAGTAAGTAATCACTGTATGCACTTTATTGGAGCACTGGGCACTTTGTACTAATGATTTTTGGGAGGGTGTTTACACTCTTTTTTTTTTGTACAGCAGCTGAGTGTTTTAGGCATTAGGTGAAATTTAGAAGCGCTGATTTTTTGTAAATGTAAACATTCGTGCCCACCGGTTAGAGCATGTTTGCCCATAATGTTAAAAAAAGGTCCAAGAGGTATGGTGTGCACATGGGCCTGAGCCCATGATGGTTTCTTGGTAAGTACCTTACAGGCATTACAGTACAATAAGAGCAACACTTACCTGTTGGTACTGCCACAAGTCCATTGTCCTACTGTGTTGTGTGAACTTTTCAGATTTATGTCTGTGGAGGTTCTCCAGATCAAGGTATAGCTCGAAGTGTTAGTCACATTCAGGCAGACTTGTTTTGTTTTCAAAATGACAGAACAGGTCCAGTTGAATGTGTGTGACTACTGCAAACTCTGCAGTCTTAACTCAAATAATGGCATCAGGAAGTGTGTTAGGCGGGCCTACAGAACCCCCCGTGTTAAGTGTGTGTTGTTTTTTATTTTCTCTATTACACTTTTAAACCTTGAAAATTCTAATCTGTTTTTCTCCTCTGTTCATTGTCAAATAAGCCACTAGCTAATTGAATTGAGATGGCTGTAATTATACTAATTCAAAGCTATGGAAAGTTAAAAGTTGTGTTGCTGGTGTTTTATTGGTTACACATGCACATATGGATTTCCGAGTACCCATTATATGCATGACTAGTGTCATTATTCTGTGAACATAGCAATTATGAAAAAGTACTCGAAGAATATAGGAACCTGTCCATTATTTCCTCAGTGTGTGGGCTTAAAAGGCATCTCTATTGCCCTATAAATGATATAGTATGTGCCATTCACAATACAAATGTATTAAGCCTGTTTTGTCCTTCTAACCTCACTTACATGCATGTTCCAGTGAATAAAATGATGGAGCTCTGCTTAAATATATTTGATTTGCTCTAACTATAATATATATTGTTTTAAAAACCTACTGTGAAAATGCTGATTATTTGATATTTCATATTATATATTCTATGTGATATAACTTGTTCCAGAAATATTGATTAGATCTTCCTCTAACACTGTCTCTCAGCTTTTTACTCCCTCATCTTTTATCAAATTTAAAGCTGAACTCCAGGCACAAAAACTTTCATTCAAATATATTCCTTAATAACCACAATGTACATTATATTCAGCCATTTTGTGTGCACCAAATACCTTTGCATTATTACCTTGTAAAAGCAGCAACATCATCACTGTGCTGCACATAGGTTGTGCCAAGAGCAGAGCTGTGGGAGGGGCCCAGCAGACCCTGTCCACTACAGACTGCCTGCAGAAAACTACTGAAGGGGGCGAAGACAAGACCTGTCACTGTGCACAAGGAGACAGAACAACAGTGACCGGTCTTTACTACAGGAAGCTCAGGAACAGAAGTAAAGTTTCAGTCCCAAGACTTTCCCTTGGGACAGACCACTGTGAAAGGGCTAAGAAAAACCTGAAAGCATCCATCTTGCCTGATTTAACAGAACTTCTAAATGGTAAGAATTTTTTCTTAAGTTATTTTTTAGTATGCTGTGTGAATTGGAGTGCATAACGAACATTTGGAAGGGTTTTCCTAAATTTGACTGCAAAAGTGGAAATACAGAAAATGTATTTGGGCTAATTTATAAAGATAGACATATGTTTGTGGAATAATGCTTTCCTGAAAATATTTGCGCTAGATATTTGTGCATGTATTTGTATATTTTACACATACACTCTGATCCTAATGTTCCTTCCATGTCAATATAGCAGAGTTGTCAGGTGTGTGTTGGTTATCAACCTAGGATAAGAGTATTTTGTTGGATAAATCATATTACTGATAAAATCAAATGAGAGCACTACATTCGGAGTCTTTAAAAGACCTTCTTCACTTGAGTAAATTGTACAAGTTCTCAGACTGCTAGCTAACAGATTGAAATCTGATCATTGATCAGAAAAACTTGTGATGGATAAAGACATGATCAGATTGAAGTGACTGGTTTCGATACATAAGCTTAAGCCGCACAAATGATTGCATCAAGATTTTTTTTCTTATGAGGAGTGACCAAAATTCAACCATGATGTGTCACCAAATGCCATTATCAATCTCAAAACCCTCTTCCCTATGATTCCCTATTACCACGTATAATGCACAAGTGGTTGTGATATGACCAAGGCAATCCAAAGTCACTATAAAAGCTATTGAAGAGAAGGTTTCTAGGACTTGTGGAAATACAGAAGAAATCATGAACGATTTTTAGTAATGGGACTTGCAAGACCAAAGTCACAGTATGTATACGCATGTAACTTAAGCTTCATAAAAGCAATATAAAGAAATCCCAAAAATGTTCACTTGTGAATAAACCATGTACCAGGTGAAACCTAGGTAATAAAGAATCCATAGGAGACTGCGTTCAAATGTGACTGTGAGTATACCTAACAGCTGTGTATCCTCTTTTTAAAAGCAGTTACAACTATTTATTATCTCTTACACAGCAATTGAAACTACTTGTGTAAACAATACACATGTGTAAATACAGTGCAAAATATATGAAATGTGGCAAATATTAATAAATTGTCATAACATGCAGTCTATAAAAACTTCATATACATGTGAACAGTCTCCTAAAGGTCTATTCAATGTGTGTAGCTTTGCTCCAATCATCAATGTATCTATACACCACTGTGCTTCCCGACACCTCTAAAAGTCAGATTACGCCTTTCCACGATGGTGGATCATTCATCCAGGTTACACATGTAAGATGGATATTAAGACTCATTTTTTCCCAGTCTTCCAAACAAATGGATGAATCCTTACAACATTTCAAATTTGATTTGTCCGATCACAATGTTTTCCTCAGTATTCCAAGTTATATAATACAAGGGATGCCCATAGTGTAAAACGTTGATTGAAAAGTAAAGCAGGATAAAACCAAATGCACTTACACAATGTTAGATGAATAGTAGCATAACAACATCCACATGCTTCACAGGGAGAATAGAAGCATCAAAGAGTGCACAGCATCAACAGTGGTTTCATCCTCAAAAGTGGTGAAAACTCAGAAATGCCTGTCTAGGTGCCAAGGGAGCCAGAAGAGCGGGGATAAGGTCAGTAAATCTGCTTTACTCCAGCCCCTAGACATGGATGGACTTTAAGAATTGAAAAAAAATTGTGAGCAGGCAGAAATGTGTGCAAAAATATTTGAAAAATACTACATCTCATCTGCAATAAAACGAGCTTACCTGCCTGCTTGCAATCTTCTTTAGAATGTACACTGAGCTGCGCATGCAATCTCAACATACCTCGGTGCTGCAATGAATAAACTTTCATGTGCACGTGTGGGAGTTTCATCATTCTGACCAGGCCAATCAATGGGACAAAGAAACTCACTTAAAAGCAAAAACTCTTACAGACTCGTACTGTCACTATAAGTCAGTAAATATACATGAGGATGGATTAGGACATTTGCATTAGTGTAAAACTTTTGGAAGAAAAACATAAAACTGTAGTTGTTGCTCAACAATATTGCATTTGGGTCTAGTCACTTTTTTAAGAAATCTGTGAAGTTTAATACTTCAGTTAATAGGGCTGCCCTGTCATACACCTGGATCAGCCCCAAGCTTGCTTCCAGTTTTTCATCCTAAGGGCTTGTGTACACAGCATTTGTCTGCATCAAAGCTCATTTTCTCACTCTACAAGAGATCATCAGACCCATCAACATTTAAACAGGCAGTGTCTCATGCTCTGGCTGCTTGGTCGTGTTTGCAAAATAAAATAACAGATCTGTGCTTTGTTTTTTCAGTAAAAGTACCGAGTGTAAAGTGAGGAGCATTACTGACGGATAGTAATGAACACTTGCAACTAGCAAAAGCACTCTCTGTGGTAAAAGAAAAAAGGACCTTATGTCACTGGGAGCACAGCAGCACACAATGCACTATAGGGCCCCATTTACATTCAGATGTGGCTGATAAATGATTACATGCGGATGGCCACTGGCAGATATGGCTGCTGTCACCCTGTCATTAACTTGAACAGGCCGCTTTAGTTTCAGACTAATAAGTTGTTGTAATAAGCTGTTACACCAGGCATGCTGAAGACAGGGAGGCTGAGAGATAGTTTTCCTACTTTGTGCCATTATATCATCAGTAGAATGGTAGCGGCTCTGTAAGGCCCAGTGCAGACCTGAGCGATCTGGGATGCACGTCCCGGGATCGCTTGGTCATGCACAATTGCACACAGCGATTGCCGCGTGGCCCCATTTATTTCAATTGGGTACATATGCGTGGCAATCATGGAAAAAAGGTACATGTACTGTTTTTTTGCGATACATGACATGCGGCTGTTTTCGTGTTCGGATGCACGGGCGGAGTCGCAACGGGAAACCGCACGATCCGCTAGGCGCAACTGGGGTGCCATTAGAAAATAATGGAACCCACAGCGTTATCATCGGTGATGGGCAACTCCGTGACTGCACGGCAGTCCGCGCGGTATCGTGCACAATTCCCGCATGGTCACAGATCGGCCAGGTGTGCACCGGCCCTTACTACCCAGATAGCAAGAAATTGTGCTGCAAGTTTGAAAATGACTTGCTAAACTATTGCAGACTTGTCAAGGTTCACAATTTTGTTGCACAATTACATCAAGTCTGCATGGCAAGTCTCCAGGCCAGCGAGCTTGCAGAGCTCTTGCTAGGACCTGCAGGACTCTTGCTGTAGACTTGCCAAGCAAATTTGCTACAAATTCAAAAAGTGTCAACTAGAACTTGCGCTGCAAGTGTTTTGCAAGTCTACAACTTGCCAGGAATATGTGCAGCAAGTTAACAAAATTACAATTTCACCCCGCCACAAGTTTGTAGCAAGTTATCCTTGCTATCTGGGTAGTTACGTCCTGTGTGTACGGCCCCATAATGGGTGAATTGTAACTACACTGTACACTATTCCACCATCAGAGACACACAACAGGGTTCAGGGTTTGTATCAATAAGGGCCTGCCCTATCTGCACTCACAAGTTGGGCGCAGTCTGAAAACCTGTTACTGACGATGGGCAACAAGGTCTATGGGTGGCTGTGTGTTGTCCTACCAGCCCTTCTTCCTAGGCCATGGCCTTTGTTACATATACAGCCTTTGGCACAAATAACCAAAATATATCTGCAGATAGAAATATCAGAATTCTGTTTTGCTCATCTCTTGCCATTATAGCAGGTTAAAGGAGAACTATGGGGTCAGTGCTTTTCCCCATAGTTCTCCCCAGGGTCACGGGGGGACACAAACTAGCGTCCTCCCGTGACCCAAAGCTCAGTATACTGCGAGCTACAGGTCGCGGTATACTGAGATCGCCGCAGCCGGGACAGATCCGGACATTACTGTCGAGATCCACCCAGCTGCGTGAGTGACAGCTGGGTCTGCCTATATAGAGGCAGAACCAGCTGTACCCGCCCCCTCCCCGTCTGTTCCGCCAGTCAGTGCTGGAGGATCGGACAGGGGAGGGGGGGAATACATGCAGGGAGCCGTGAGTGACAGTCACGGCTCTCTGCAGGGACATGATCGAGAAGTGAGCAAGCGACGGTATGTATTCGCTCACTTCCCGATCTATTGAGCCGATGTGTGACAGTTTAATTGTCACACGTCGGCTCGAACTATGAGGCTGAGTGATTTTCCTCATAGTTCTCCTTTAACATCATACTTTTTTGTGAATGATGGAACCTGATAAGCACACAATAACTGCTCAGCAAGAACACAGAAAAGAAACAGAAGCAAGAACGATGCTGCCAAAACCATTTAAAATCTTTTGTTTCATAAATGTACCATATGGTAAAGATGGCACACAGCTATTTTCATAAAACATCATTGCATTACTTAAAATGTCACATGATACACAATAATTATGATTTTAATATCCCTGTCTGTTTAATTCCATTACCTTCACAATTTATAACATCCTTCTGACTGCTAGGCTGATCAGGTAAAACTACTTCTGTAATAATTGTTTTATAGCTGTAGAAGTATGCTTTGATATATGAAATATTTATTACACTTGACACAACTGTAACAATGTAAGCTGCTGACTTATTGCTGCAAGGTGGCCTCTCGTATATAAAGAGTAAAGTTATCAAATTAACAAAAAACAAACAATTGATGTAAATGAAAGCTAAAGGACTGAGCAATCTTAATGTTAAACTCTGTGTATTTGTGTCCACTTGTGATATTTCAGAGTTACCCACCAAGTACCATATTTGTGACTAACTGGAACTCAACTGGTGAATATTATACGATTTACAAGCTACCAGCCATGCAAAGGATATGGGGTATATTACTCTTCTTTGTCATATACAGTATATTTATTTATAGTTCATAAATCTGTGGCCAGTGGTAAGGTTGTAACATAGCTATTCCAGCAGAGGCACCCATTGCACAATGTAATAGAGCAACGTTCTCAGTTGCTTGGAAGTTCATATAATGATCACATATAGTTTTATACATAACACCTTGGCCAGCCAGTGCAACATGCTCAGTTCCTGGCAACCAATTACATCACTGGTTGCCGGAGCCGAGCAGTTGGCCAGCCAGAGTGTCCAAGGGCACTAAGAGCTGGGTGGGAAGAAGGGTATGGTCCTTACACAGGTTGCTCTCAGCAACCAGGGGTGATCTGGCCAGTGGCCAGAGAGGCCACCCTTCCTGTCCACGTAACCCAAAGAGATGCCATAAAAAGTAAAACATTTGAAAAGAAATCACCTGAGAATTACCAGTTTTTAGTTTAGACATAATTTTGCCCCTTTATTATACAGCCTCATGTTGTACATGGAGTTCAGTTTTGAGCATCGGTTCACAACCAGTGTGTCCTGGATATGGAAAGAATCCAGAGACTAGATGGAGCACTGATGATTCAGTTATCTTTATTGTAAAAGCTGAAATAAATTATTCAGTACTAGTAGATTGTTTTAAAATAGCATTGGATTCTTTCCTATAATAATATATGAGAGAATATGTATGTTTCTGCAAATACATAGTAGAATGATGACCCAGCAGCTGCAATCATTGGGGTTGGACCTTGCTTTATAAGGACTGTATGCCTTCCTCTTGATCAACAGGGTTCCTGGGGACACGGGGGGTTATCAAAACTGGAGCAGACAGAATGTGGAGCAGTTGCCCATGGCAACCAATCAGCTTCTCTCTTCAGTTTGTTCAGTTAAGATTTGAAAATGAAAGAGAGAAGCCGATTGGTTGCCATGCACAGCTGCTCCAGATTTTGTCTGCTCCGGTTTTGATAAATTCCCCTCACGTTCTTCCTAATTTTTTTAGGTTGAATCTTAAGGATGGCTGTGCTTTTTTTTTTTTTAAACCTAGGCCACCACATAGATAATGTTACTATTGCATCCAATGAGATTTGAATATTACAGTCACATGACTAAAATAAAGGTACTTATCCTTGTGCTAAATTGAAGAGAGACAGCCAGGAAAGAGAGTGAAGAGAGACAGCCAGGAGAGAGAGAGCAAGGAAAGACAGCCAGGAGAGAGAGGAGAGACAGCCAGGAGAGAGATAAAAGACAGCCAGGAGGATGAGCAAGGAGAGACAGCCAGGAGAGCGAGGAGAGACAACCAGGAGAGCGAGGAGAGACAGCCAGAAGAGAGAGAGCAAGGGTGGTTTTTTTTTCTCTTGGTAGATCTCATGTAGCTCGTCCTTTGAAAAGTAAATCTTAACACAAAAAAATTGTGGGCACCCCTGCTTTATAGACTATGAGTCTATATTAGGGATGCACTGATACCAATTACAGACACTTTTTGAGTTCCAAGACTAGACTAGAAAAAAATGTAAAAGTTAGGAGGCAGCTGTCATTTGTAAGGAGCACACGAAGCTCTTGAGATTTGTACATCTCTGTTTTAATGTATGATCTTGTTTTTATAAATAAAGGGATGCACATATACCAGTTTTTCGATTACAAGTACTGATACTAGCCCAAGTACTCACAGATACGAGTACTGATACATTTTTGTTTATTGCCATGTGACAGTTTTTCTAAAACAATACAGACTAATGATTTCAGGGCAGTGGTGGAGCTCCAAAGCCAGGTACCATCTGATGCCCTGGTAGTTCTTGTGAAAATGCCAAGTATCGGCACTGATATCTGAAAAGTATCGGTGCATCCCTAGTCTATAGTATGTTCACCATTCTCTTCAGGGGATTGTTGTCACTGCATTGGAAGATGAAGTTTATATTCAGCACAAATCAGATGATGGTTAAGACGTCCAGCCATATGTCTATTCTTAGTTTTGGATAGCATGGAGAAGAGTTAAAAGCGTATCTTGTGTTCACTGCTATTCAAGGCTCCATTAAAGGGATTAAATTGCTGACAACCTTTTACCAGACAGGTAGTGAGGGGAACTCACTAATGGCAACAAAGATGAAAATAAAAATGCTTTTCTTTAGTAGAGAAGGAGAATACTAGAACCTCTGTCAGGTTTTTATTTATGTCTGTGTCCCTGTTGCAGATTATTTCTCATTTCCTCTCTGGTGAGATCGTTGTCAGTAGGCCTGCAAGTAGTAACTCTCAATCTTGTTTTCAAAGCTTTTATTGGTTTCCATAAGATCTTTCAAATCCGGCTTTTAACATATGTATCCAAATCAGCAAATTCAATATTTCTCAAATCAACATTAACTTTAACATTAGTTCCCCGCATCACCCAGCCCTTACTTAAGCTAACGAAGCTATCGCCGAAAGAAAAGAATGGGGAAGACCAGAAGCGTTATTAACCTTCTGCTTTGTTCCTGCCCCCCTTCTCCTCTAGGGGCACGCCCTTCCATTCGGTCACTTCCAGCTTTGGGGGTGCGGGGTTTCTAACTCTCAATCTTTTATCAATAATGAATCCAGGGCAAACAAATATACATTGCCCAACAAAGTATTTCTTTAAATTTTTGCCCAAACACTTACTGTCACCATTTGCCACCAACTCTCTCAGCTCGGCTTCCATGAACATCCTGTCCAGTACAAGAACACAAGGGACAGCACAATCTCCAGCAGTTGTCCATCTACTATCTTAAAGAAGGGAGAAGGAAGAAAGGAGGCGCCAGGAGCAAGGGACTGGCTTGCCTTGCTGTGCTTGTGTGTTGGAGGTGACACACAGCTTTCTAGCACACACAAGGGTGGCTCCATAGGACCCTTCTATGGAAAGGAGCCACCCTAAAACAGGATATCAAGGCCTGTACGCAGGGGACCAGCTGACTCTACAGGTAGCTAAAATGTTTAAACATCAAGATGCAACATCCATTTTAAGTGATTTCATTAAAAACCTTTTGACTAGAAATTGAGGGAATATCATGTGAAATATCACATGAAAATGAGGGGAAAATCTATCTAATGGATCCCCAGACAGCAATACTGACAAGGGCTCAAATCCATCCCCACTCTATCCAAAACTAAAACAAAAAATATTTTTAGCTCAAGATACACTCACTGCATTCAATTGACTCTTGTTATCAGAACGATTCTGATCTGGGTCACATACTAGATCTATTGATACCAATCTAACAATTTTTTAGTCTCCATGTCCTGTCATGCTTTAAGCAGGACCTGAACCTGGTCATCTGTGCCCCAGTCTGATGACAGCCTCCTGAACAATCAATTACCTTTAAGGCATGTCAATTATGACTTTGATTGTCCTTTATGACATACCAACTGTAGACATGGCACAACAATATCTACTTTCAATGTCAACTTTTTTAATAGTTTTTTTCCTCTCTATCCTCTTATCCTTTAACATCCAAGCACATCTTTTGCAAATAAAAGTTTAAAAATGTTTACGTTATATTAACTCTGCCAAAGGAAGTGAACAAAATTACAAAACATTGTTTACAATATAATTTTAAAAATTGCTGTACGTGACTTTTCAAAATATGGTTAGAATGCTTGACGTGGTAATTTATGTGACAGATAACTAAAAGGACTCTAATAATATTTACAGTTGTTTCAATTTCTATCCCTGCCAGTGAGCTTTCTGAAGTAAACAAAGCAAATCAAGCCATTTACTGCCATCTAGTGGAAGATTTGATCTATGCACAGAAACCTTCAAAGACATTCTAAAGATGGCCATACACGGCTGGAATTCTGGCTGAGTCCTGCTGAAGCCTACCAGATTTGAGCCAAGGGTGGCTCTATCAGCACCACCCCTCTTAAACACAATTACTGGGGAGCAGAGTTCTTATTTTTTAAGGCCCATTCACACCATCAAAGAGTCCTTTCCAGTGCGTTTGTCCACTGAACGCAACCCGGCCGGCTCACCTTGTTTTGGGGCTGGAGGGGGAGTGGCGGTGCATTAAACTTAATGGCACCGCAGACCCTCCCCCCCACCTGCGGTGCGATCGCCGGCACATTACTGCCTGCGTTCCGGTTCAGTGCGATCTCCAAAGCATTTTTTTGCAGATCGTGCTGGACTGGAACACAGGCACTAATGTGCCACGCGTTCGGGTGTCGGCGATCGCACCGCGGGTGAGGGGCATGGCTATGGTGCCATTGGGTCAAATGCACCGCCATGCCCACTCCCGCACCAAAACAAAATGAGCCGGCCGGGTTGCGTTACAGTGCGTTCCAGAGGCCGAACGCACTGGAACGCACTCTTGGTGTGACAGGACCCCGCATAGCCCAACTGAGACCATGCAGTGCTCACCGTAGTCCCTGCATAGCGCCCACCGGAGACCCCGCACCATAGAACCTGCACAGCCCACCTGAGACCCTGCAAAGCCCACCATAGACCCTGCACAGCCCACCTGAGACTCTCCTTTCCCTGCACACATGTGCTGATCCTCGTACCTGAAACCCCCCAGCCTGCCTCCGGGACATTCCACCATCAGATGGTGGGGTATGGGCAGCCTGAGCCACCCACAAGCTCCTCCTTCTTGCCTCCAGCACCGTCTCGTCCTCCTCCTGCTCCAACAGGCTGCTCTCTTTGCCTGATTTTCTCTTTGCCAGGCTTTTTTTGCAGCCCCCCTGGAAAGTGCCACCAAAGGCAAACGCCTTGTTTGCCTTGCAGCAGATAAGCCCCTGCAAATGCATGTATCCGTACCTGTACGGATGTGCGAGTCTGGCTCGGAGTGTAGCTACGTGCAGCCGTGTCCTGCCATGGAGATGTGTAGGCAGCTGCACGCGGCTACACACAACATCTGTCCCTCCCGGGTGCAGGTGCAGGTAACAGCAAGTGATTTTAGTGCACACAAACAAAATAGAATCTCCAAATGTTCTGTAAATTGTAAGGGATGAAACTTAAACAAGTAAATAAATACATACGGTAATATGTATCATCATGCAGCCACGAAATGGTGACAAACTATGATACCTGAAATTTTCCATAAAACTCTCATTAATTTAGAGTTAACTATAAATGATGGCCCTAGGATTACTATGGCTTGTATGGCGATACCTAACATGTCACGCAAACGTTGTTTATGTACCTGTGTAAGACTCACATTTGTATGTGCATGCACAACGGGACTTTCAATTATTTGTTTTAGAAGTCCTAATAATATATTTTAATTTTTAAACACTTTTTTCAATTGACTTTATTCCTACTACACAGGGGCTGACAAACCCATTATGTAATTGCATATGTGGACTGACTGGTTCTGTTTACACTATCTCATCAGCATTCTTGTGGACTACTAATGCTTCCTCTGCACTCCACCCAACCAGATCGAGTACAGACTGTACTTAAAAAGGAGAACTATGAGGTGAGTGCTTTTCACTCACCTCATAGTTCTAGCCGACCTGTGACAATGAGACTGTCACAGGTCGGCTCAGTAGATCGGGAGGTGAGCGAACACATACCGGGTTTGCTCACCTCTCGATCCTGTCACGGCTCTCTGCCGTGACAGGGGAGGGGCTAGATACCCCTCTCCCCGCTCCGATCCGCCAGTGCTGACTGGCGGAACGGACGGGGGAGGGGGCGGGTACAGCTGGCTCTGCCTCTAGATAGGCAGAGCCAGCTGTCAGTCACGCAGCTGGGCGGATCTCGACATCGATGTCGGGATCCGCTCCGACTGCGGCGTCTCAGTATACCGTGAGCTGTAGCTCGCGGCATACTGAACCTAGGGTGACGGGAGGACGCTAGTTTGTGTCCTCCCGTTACCCTAAGGAGAACTATGGGGAAAAGCCCTGACCCCATAGTTCTCCTTTAAATGTTTTCCCGGTTGCTGCTCTGACAGCCCTGAACCTGGAAGTACTGAGCACTACTGAGTTCATTACAGCAGAGATCTCAACTCCCCTCTGCTCTGCATTCTAAAAGAAACAGAGGGCACCAGTGAGCTCGAAACACACACCATGGCGAGGAAGGGGGACAGTTGCTGGGCCATAGAAGTGATATATGAAAACCCAAAGTTGGCTCAGTAAAAAGTCAAAAACTCACGGCTGCTACTGTAAGTTTGTTTAAATAGCAATACTAAAGTAATACCTGTGAGACCGTATTTAGCATAAGACTGATCACTGTACTCTGGGCTCAAATTCCTCTAAAACACCATCATAGGGAACCCAATGCTTGAGAAAAAAGGGTAAGAACAAGACCTGTGATAATTACATGATTATGGAAACTGTCTGTAAAAAAGGTCAGTTACAGACTGCATTCAAACATAAGAGGTGAACTGAAGTGCAAACTGAACTGGTAACTGGATCAGGAGATCGGGGTAACATCTAGTATGTTATGTTACGAAAAGAAATGCAAAATGAGAGCAGCTTCAAATAAGCTGAGCTAGTGACAAGAGCAGGAAATCAGAGTAGTGTTAGGCAATCTGGGTCAGTAACCATAGACAAAAAGCAAGGCATATACCAAAGGATCTGTATTAGAAGAACATTAACAAAATATATGAATTAGGTCATTCAGTATGTGACAGCCTTCTCTTTTTAGATTTTATCTCAAAGCTAACCTGTCACAAATTAGGGCAACTTAAACTCAGCAGGTGATCAAAAAATTTAATTATCAGAGGTTACTTTCAGAGCAAAAAGTCAAGACACTTAGGGGATTATTCACAAGCTGCCGAAGGCAGCCGAATGAATAACCCAGCCAAAGTGAAGTGAGCCGAATGACGTTCGGCTGTTCACTTGTGGCTTGTACAGCTGATTTCAGCCGTACATTGGCCAAAATCAGCCGTACATTGGAAGGACTTCAACTCAGCCTATCCAACATCTGGATCGGCTAAGCCGAAAGCTCCGGCAGCTCACTCGTTGCCGTTCGCCCCTATTCTCATAGGGGCCGAACGGCAGTGAGTGAATAGCCGAATGCCGCCGAGTGTCAAGGAAAAGTGCTGAAAAGATGTTTCGAGTTGCGTGAGGAGATCTGTGAGTTTATGCAAAGCAAAGGGAAAGACACAACAGAGCTCCGGGACAAAAAGTTTCTGTGTGAGTTGGCGTTTCTGTGTGACATCACGAGCCATCTTAATGACATGAGCACAGACATGTACGCTTCAGTGAGGGCCTTTAAACACAAGCTGCGCCTATGAGAGACGCAGATGCTGCAAGAAAACTTGAGCAATTTTCCATGCTGTCAAACCATGAAAGAGCAGGTATCTACCACCCTGGTGTCAGGGATACCGGCACAGGTGACCCCACACCTGCATAGGTACCCACACAGGCAGACCAAACACTTATGGCCACACCGGACAGGGCAGAATGTATTATATACGGTTTAATAAACAGCAACACTAAACAACACCCAAAAGCAAACATAAATAAGTAACATCAACAAGACTACAAGCAGGTAATGGCAACATGAGGACAAACAGGTAATGGCAACAGGAGGAAAGGCAGGCAATGGCAACAGGAGGTATCTAGTACTGCAAATGGGTAACCGGGCTCGGGACACAAACAGGGTTCAGGACTGGTAACAGGACTCTGGACAGAAAGCAGGGTTCCCCCGGAAATGGCGACAGAACTGGGGACTCAGGATTCACAGGAAACAATCAGGGTTCAAGGTTCAAGTTTCAGGACTGGGATCAGGACTCACAGGAAACAATACTGAGCCATCATCCTGACTGCAGCGAGGGTTTAAATATCCTCCCAGGAAGCACCAGGTGATGGCTAAGTACTGGTAGCTGGAAAACACCCGCAGGTGAGCACTGGAGCTGCAGGTCCCAGCACCACCCAGTGGTGGTCTGGTACCTAGCAGTTCCTGGATGCCTAGAGAATCCTGCAGGTGAGCCCAGGAACTGCAGGGCTCAGCTCCAGCGCCACCTGGAGGCGCCTTGGATCCTAACACCGTGTTCCCCAGTACACAGTTTGCCGAAAAACTCAGCATACTTGGTGCCGAATTCACACAGCGATTTGCCGACTTTGAAGCCCAAAGAAACAGATTTGAACTGTTCAGTAATCCATTTGCAGCTGAAAACGCACCATCAAACCTCCAAATGGAGCTGATTGAGCTCCAATGTAGTGACACACTCAAGGCAAAATATGATTATGTGGGAGCTGCACAGTTTCCACGTTTCATCCCTGACACAATGCCCCAGCTGCGTACCCAAGCTGCTCAAATGCTCTCTATGTTTGGGAAGTACATACCTGTGTGAACACCTGTTCTTTTTGATGAAGATAAACAAAACGTAACACAGAAGTCGTCTTACTGACGAACACCTTCACTCAATCCTGTGGATTTCCTCAGCCCCAGACATAAATGAACTTGTATCCAAGATGAGACACCAAGTGTCTGGCTCAGAAGATGATAGATAGATAGATAGATAGATAGATAGATAGATAGATAGATAGATAGATAGATAGATAGATAGTACTTTATTAAGCCCTCGGGAAGGTTCCTCCGGGAAATTAAATTTCAATAAACACTAAACCAGTCCGGCCCTCGACTTGGAGCATTTTTTAAATTTTGGCCCACTGTGTATTTGAGTTTGACACCCCTGCTTTAAAGGGTCAATGTGGGAGAAAAATGTACTCAAAATGGCATCTGTGCTTTGAAGTGGCTTCAAGGCATAGACTATAAGGCTTGGCGTATACATACAGTATATCCATATACTAATTTTAACCTTTGAAATATGCTTTGTTTTTATGAAACCTCTGCAAAAATCGGGCTTGAGACACTGTGACAAGTGATGGAATATGTGAAGTTCCAGACAAGTTATGATCAAATGAACTTATCACAAAGTCACAAGTCAAAATCACAAACATCAGATTATCAAGACTATCATATAGAGAAAGAGAAATCCACTTGATGTATATATAAAGCACAAGAACGTCCATCTTATAATAAGGACTGTATGTTCATTTCAAGTGAAGCCTGAACCTTTGCATAAGAGTGTTTTCACCCTCCATTCTTAGCAATTTAGCCTTGTAGTTTCCTAGTTGACCTTCTATATTATCTAACAGTTAGTTCATAACATTCCACCCCCCTTTTTTCCCTTTTGTGTCTGTACTATCCTATAAAAACCTTAACGCACCGTAATAAATCAGACCAGCTTATAGCAGACTTTGTGTTTATTGGTCTCCAATAT
The DNA here is from genome assembly GCF_000935625.1 of Nanorana parkeri. Lineage (NCBI taxonomy): Eukaryota > Metazoa > Chordata > Amphibia > Anura > Dicroglossidae > Nanorana > Nanorana parkeri. The sequence continues at coordinate 887,680 of NW_017306952.1, read as the reverse complement.
CGCGATAATTTATCACAATTTGAGCCCACTGGTTAATGGTGATAGCAGGTGAATTGTGCCTGTGTGTCACATACCGTGGTGCGGGCCCGAAGTGATAAGGAGGACCTCCCTTGCGGTTCCATCTGTGGACCCCTGGAGTGCAACAGGGGGGCACAGGCAAGAGCAGCACGGGTGCCGGTATGGAATCCTGGGTGCCCGCTGAGCGGGGGTAGCCTAGGTACCCACACAGGCAGACCAAACACTTATGGCCACACCGGACAGGGCAGAATGTATTATATACGGTTTAATAAACAGCAACACTAAACAACACCCAAAAGCAAACATAAATAAGTAACATCAACAAGACTACAAGCAGGTAATGGCAACATGAGGACAAACAGGTAATGGCAACAGGAGGAAAGGCAGGCAATGGCAACAGGAGGTATCTAGTACTGCAAATGGGTAACCGGGCTCGGGACACAAACAGGGTTCAGGACTGGTAACAGGACTCTGGACAGAAAGCAGGGTTCCCCCGGAAATGGCGACAGAACTGGGGACTCAGGATTCACAGGAAACAATCAGGGTTCAAGGTTCAAGTTTCAGGACTGGGATCAGGACTCACAGGAAACAATACTGAGCCATCATCCTGACTGCAGCGAGGGTTTAAATATCCTCCCAGGAAGCACCAGGTGATGGCTAAGTACTGGTAGCTGGAAAACACCCGCAGGTGAGCACTGGAGCTGCAGGTCCCAGCACCACCCAGTGGTGGTCTGGTACCTAGCAGTTCCTGGATGCCTAGAGAATCCTGCAGGTGAGCCCAGGAACTGCAGGGCTCAGCTCCAGCGCCACCTGGAGGCGCCTTGGATCCTAACACCGTGTTCCCCAGTACACAGTTTGCCGAAAAACTCAGCATACTTGGTGCCGAATTCACACAGCGATTTGCCGACTTTGAAGCCCAAAGAAACAGATTTGAACTGTTCAGTAATCCATTTGCAGCTGAAAACGCACCATCAAACCTCCAAATGGAGCTGATTGAGCTCCAATGTAGTGACACACTCAAGGCAAAATATGATTATGTGGGAGCTGCACAGTTTCCACGTTTCATCCCTGACACAATGCCCCAGCTGCGTACCCAAGCTGCTCAAATGCTCTCTATGTTTGGGAAGTACATACCTGTGTGAACACCTGTTCTTTTTGATGAAGATAAACAAAACGTAACACAGAAGTCGTCTTACTGACGAACACCTTCACTCAATCCTGTGGATTTCCTCAGCCCCAGACATAAATGAACTTGTATCCAAGATGAGACACCAAGTGTCTGGCTCAGAAGATGATAGATAGATAGATAGATAGATAGATAGATAGATAGATAGATAGATAGATAGATAGATAGATAGTACTTTATTAAGCCCTCGGGAAGGTTCCTCCGGGAAATTAAATTTCAATAAACACTAAACCAGTCCGGCCCTCGACTTGGAGCATTTTTTAAATTTTGGCCCACTGTGTATTTGAGTTTGACACCCCTGCTTTAAAGGGTCAATGTGGGAGAAAAATGTACTCAAAATGGCATCTGTGCTTTGAAGTGGCTTCAAGGCATAGACTATAAGGCTTGGCGTATACATACAGTATATCCATATACTAATTTTAACCTTTGAAATATGCTTTGTTTTTATGAAACCTCTGCAAAAATCGGGCTTGAGACACTGTGACAAGTGATGGAATATGTGAAGTTCCAGACAAGTTATGATCAAATGAACTTATCACAAAGTCACAAGTCAAAATCACAAACATCAGATTATCAAGACTATCATATAGAGAAAGAGAAATCCACTTGATGTATATATAAAGCACAAGAACGTCCATCTTATAATAAGGACTGTATGTTCATTTCAAGTGAAGCCTGAACCTTTGCATAAGAGTGTTTTCACCCTCCATTCTTAGCAATTTAGCCTTGTAGTTTCCTAGTTGACCTTCTATATTATCTAACAGTTAGTTCATAACATTCCACCCCCCTTTTTTCCCTTTTGTGTCTGTACTATCCTATAAAAACCTTAACGCACCGTAATAAATCAGACCAGCTTATAGCAGACTTTGTGTTTATTGGTCTCCAATATCGCGATAATTTATCACAATTTGAGCCCACTGGTTAATGGTGATAGCAGGTGAATTGTGCCTGTGTGTCACATACCGTGGTGCGGGCCCGAAGTGATAAGGAGGACCTCCCTTGCGGTTCCATCTGTGGACCCCTGGAGTGCAACAGGGGGGCACAGGCAAGAGCAGCACGGGTGCCGGTATGGAATCCTGGGTGCCCGCTGAGCGGGGGTAGCCCTGTAGAATAACCAGGAGGGTCAAGGTAAGCTAGGTTTAGCAGCCAAGTTTGGGAAGTAAGCGAATCGACGGCATGTTTCTGCTCACTTCCCGATCGATAGAGCCAACCTGTGACAGCTCGAACTATGAGGATAAGTGGAAATCACTCACCTCATAGTTCTCCTTTAAATACATTTTACTTCATCTGTTGTACTTCAGGTTTGCAGGAAACCGGGACTTGCCGAATATTGTGGTTTTTTTGCTCTTGCCATTGGTGCCATTATAATTCTTTTTTCCTTTTTCCTGTTTTGCTGAGATGACAATTTCATTAAAATTGCTGCACCATAGAATGCTGGTGGCCAACCAGTTGATAATATACACTATATGGCCAAACGTTGTGGACACCTAACCATCACATTTATATGAGCTTGCTGGACATCCCATTCTAAAAACAATATGAAATTGCCCCCTTCACCACTTTCCCTGTGGCTAGCCTCCACTCTTCCGGGAAGGTTTTCCACAAAAGCTTAGAGTGTTTTTGTGGGAATTTGTGCCCTTTCAGTCAAAAGAGTATTTCTAAGGTCAGGTATTGATGTTGGACTAGAAGACCTGGCTCACAATCAGTCTAATTCATCCTAAAAGTGCTCAATGTGGCACAGTCATGCTGGAACTGAAATGGGCCTTCTCCAAAGTCTTCCCACAAGGTTAGAAGTGCACATTTTTATAAAATGCCTTAGTATTTTGTAGCATTAACAGTACTCTTCAAACACCTGAAATCCATTACCCCCAAACAGTCCATTTACTTTTGATCATATAGGTAGGTGTCACGTACCGTGGTGCGGGCCCGAAGTGATAAGGAGGACCTCCCTTGCGGTTCTGTCTGTGGACCCCTGGAGTGCAACAGGGGGGCACAGGCATGAGCAGCACGGGTGCCGGTATGGAATCCTGGGTGCCCGCTGAGCGGGGGTAGCCCTGTAGAATAACCAGGAGGGTCAAGGTAAGCTAGGTTTAGCAGCCAAGGAAGGATTCCTAGAACCCCAGCAGGATCCAGCAGGAGGTCAGAGACAAGCCAGGGTCAGGAGCCAAAGAGAGAGATCAGATTAAGCCAAGTCAGAATCCAAAGAATAGTCAGGTACAAGCCAGGGTCTAAAGCCAGAGAGGTCACTAATAGCAGGAGCAGGATCCAGAGAATCGTCAGGTACAAGCCAGGGTCAATACAACACAGGACACAGCAGGAAACAGAATACACCAGAAGCACACAGGCTGAAGAGCACTCAGCAATGACTGGGAGTGCTGAGTCTCCTTTTATAGCCCTGGTGACATCACTGGGCGGCGTCCGGACGCACAGGGGCGTGCCCCGCCGGCCCGTCGCGTCACAGGTGGGCGTGCCC
>NW_017306952.1:828298-883398 GCF_000935625.1 Nanorana parkeri | reverse complement strand
GCCGGGCCTCCTCATCACTGGTAGGCGTGCCCCGCCGGGCCGCCTCGTCACTGGTAGGCGTGCCCCGCCGGGCCGCCTCGTCACTGGTAGCCGCGTCCCTGCATCAGACGGACCAGCCAGGACCGGAGCGCGGCCTGAGTCCCGACACTGTGTTCCAACTTTATTTCCCTGACAGTCAGTAAGGAGGCACCAGATGGTAGAGATGGGACCAAGCTGGACTGTTAAAGCAAAAGTTGAGGTTTGCATATAACTTTGGCTGCCCATATCTCTGAATATATGGCTTTTACTGAAGGTAACCTCTGCATGCTCAGTTTAAATTGCCCATATCAGTGAGAGGTTTATGACACTAAACTTAAGTTTAACCTTAAAAATGCATTTAAGTACCTCAACTATTAACAAAACTGTACCGTATGTGTGCATGTGTGCTGTAGATCCTCAAATCATCTCTGAATTGGTGTTGACACTGTCCTTCCTTCTGGAGTGTAGACATGTGCGTGTTTTCATTGGGGTTTTTTGTTATTTAGTTTTTTTGTGATTCGGGTCCGAAAGTCAATTTGTTTCAGGATTCAGATTCAGAAGAAATCCGAATTTTAGTTAATTTAGTTGGCGGTAGTATGTACGTATTTTCGTTATGAACAAATTTTTGATGAACGACGGCCACCGACTCGCAGAAATTTAAAAAAAGTCCCGTCGCACGCCGACCCGTCCAAACCCGACAAAGACTCGCCACAAATGGACAGCTCCGGCCCGAATGTAAACACATGAGAGAAGCGAGCCGTGATGCCTCGGGCCTTGTGCCGCCTATTTGACATTCTGAGCTGTCATTCTTCTAACAAAAGCAAAGTCTTTCCAAATAGCATTCGGGAGCTACCGAATAGCACTGGTGAGACCACATGCAGCCCTGGTGAGACTACATGCAGCCCTGGTTGAGACCGCCCACAGCCGTGGCGAGAGCGCCCACAGCCCTGGTAAGACTACACACAGCCATGGTGACAACGCAGACAGCCCTGGTGAGACCACAAGCAGCCATGGTAAAACCGCTCACAGCCATGGTGACACTGCTCGCAGCCCTGGTGAGTCCGCACACAGCCCTGGTGAGACAACAGATAGCCCTGGTGAGACTGCACATCCCTGGTTAAGAAGCTGCACAGGCCTGATGAGACCACACACAGCACTGGTGAAACCTGCACACAGCCCTGGTAAGATCCCATACAGCCTTGGTGACACTGCACATCCTCCTAAGACCATACACAGCCCTAGTGAGACCGCACATAGCCCTAGTGAGACCACACACAGCCCTGGTTAGATCCTGCACATCCTCCTGAGACCCCACACAGCCCTTGTGAGACCCTTAGCAGCTCTGGTGAGACCGCATACAGCCCTGTTAAGACCTCACATATCCTCCTGAAATCCGACACAGCTCTGCTGAGACCGCACACAGCCCTGGTAAGACCCTGCACATCCTCCTAAGACCCTGCACAGCCCTGGGTAGACCGCATGCAGCCCTAGTGAGACCCTGCACAGCACGGGTGAGACCCCACACAGCCCCTGCAAGGACACGCACATCCTCCTGGGACCCTGCACAGCCCTTCTGAGACCCTGCACATTCCACCTGAGACCCCACACAGCCCACCTGAGACCTTCGACAGCCCTCTTGCAACCCTGGAGACATCAGGCCACCACCCCGGAGCAACGCAGAGTAAGTAGCTTCATATTATTCTGCATTGCTGTATAATATATTGCTGGGAATTTTATTATTTTATGTCTGGTGGTATTCTGCATTGCTGTATAATGTATTGCTTAATTTTGTATTCCTCTATAGCTGGTGACAAATTAACCCTTGTAATTGTGCTGAGAAGAAGTAACCCTAACCCAACCAGCCGCAACAATGTGTGGTTTCAAAACCTGAGTGATACAAATAGCAAGTGTGTTGCGCTAGGTCTATGAAAAACAGTGAGCTAACTAACTAATAATCTATTAGGTATGAACACATAAGTGTCCTATCTGCAACAAATATCCGTGAAGACTAAATAACTCTGTGTGATAAATGTTGCTAATGAATATTAATAACATGAATGAACGGATCAAAACAATACAGTGAGTTTCAATAAAACAAACATGGTGAAAATGTCCATAATTAGAATACCATAATAAAAAAATCCCTTACCCAGAGCAATGGGATATATATCATGTCCAAAAGTAGTTTCCAAAACACTCTCCTGGAAACAAACTCCATTTCAATGTCCTTTCTTGTAAGCGGACCTTAACCTTTTCAGAAAGGAATGTCTCCTCTCCCTTCCATCTCCAGTCTCCCAAGGGGAGAAGGGAATTCCACGCTCTGCTGCCAGTTAACCTCTGGTATTCTAATTATGGACATTTTCACCATGTATGTTTTATTGAAAGCCACTGTATTGTTTTGATACGTTCATTCATGTTATTAATATTCATTAGCAACATTTATCACACAGAGTTATTTAGTCTTCACAGATATTTGTTGCAGATAGGACACTTTTGTGTTCATACCTAAAAAATTATAAGTTAGTTGGATCACTTTTTTTCATAGACCTAGCGCAACACACTTGCTATTTGTATCTCTATAGCTGGTTGTATTCTGCATTGCTGTATAATGTATTGCTGGGATTTGTAGTCCTCTATAGCTGATGGTATTCTGCATTGCTGTATAATGCATTGCTGCATGGTGGGCCTCTATATTGGATCAGTGTCTTTAGACCTGCTTCTGTGCTCTCATCTTTTGGTGCACTGGGAAAATAGAAGCAAGCCCAGAAGTGGCTCCTAAATTAACAAAGCAGCACTGGAGAATGAGGCAATTTGAAGCCTCACCTCTGTGGGGGTGGGGGGGAGCAACTCTGAGTCTTTTGCCCCGGGTGATGGAATATCTAGCTTCGCTACTGAATGCATGTAACATGCAAAACAGTGTATAGTGTGCAGCAGTCTGTAGTGTGTGATGTACAGTACGATGTACAGAACACAGTGGTCAGGAGTACACAAGGACCAACATAACTCAGAGTACAACTGTCTAGGGTATTAATGTATGTGAAATAGATAATCTGCGCTTCTGGAGAAGAAACTAAAGTAAAAAATATGTTGTTTTAATTAAGACCTAAAGCAGCTCTAAAATAGGATGGGAAAATCCTTTCAGCGGTCAAGAAATATGTATCAAAGCGCTAAAGGTATAAGTGGTATGAAACTTGGTGCAACCAGGTAATAAAGTGAAAGTAGGGTTTAAGCGATCTGGCCTAAACCCAATACTAAACAATTCAAAAGAAATCTTACATGGGATCATGAAACAAAAGAAAAAAATATATTAATAATTCAATTATACTGTGAAAAACAAGATAGTGATTAAAACAGTAAAGGAATTTAACCACTGTGTAAAAACCATCCAATATATAACGATATATAAACGATCCACACAAAAAAATCGGAGTACAGTGTTCAGTGAGAAAAAAAACGTAGAAAAACGTGTGCAGAGGAAAAATTATTGTTGATGGTATATATTTCTTAGCGGTGGTCCAACAGCCCCTCTTGGGTGGGTACTCACCAAATGGAGTTAAAACGAAGGCTTTGGCTTAGTGACACTTGGGCTTGTAATCACGCTTTCAAACTTGGACCCAGTCGTTTCCACTCTAAGACCCAGCAAGGTGAGTGTTTGGTTTTCTCCCTTGTAACGTTAGCTGTGTCCCAGAAGCGAAGCTGGATCCTTTCAGATGTAGTGTTAGCGAAACTCCTTGCCGTGGTCCCGCAATATTTTAAGAATGAAAAAATATATGGCTGAATACTCCTGTCAGTTCACCAGAAGCATTGCAGTGTACAGGACTTCAACACACTTCTACTATTATTCCACTATTGTATTGCTTTGTTTAACATTTTCCTTCTATTGTTCTGTTTAATATTGGTTCATTTTTGCATCCAATACTCCTTTTTTGAGTTACTTTAGTTTTTGACCGTTATATATAAATTGTTTTATTTGGTACAAGTACAGATGCCTTTTGTGGGATAGTTGGTAGAGGTCTTATGAAGCGCGAGTAGACAACCAACTTGTCAACTGTCTCATACCATTGGTAAGAACATTTTTTTGGTTCGGAAATACCAGTCCATTACTCTTCCAACATTGATCTACAGTATATTTTATTAGTGTGCAGACCCAAAGGTAGTTTTCTAATTTTATTTTTTATAGTTTACCTTTTTTACAGGTATCCTGACTGCGGCCAGCTGTGGCTGTCAGAGATAGGGAAATATGCACCTCTGGAAGGTAGGATTGGATACTTTAGAAAAATCAGGCTATGTAGGCAGGATACATTTACTTTACATGATAATCCTTTAAAACATTATTCTATATGACAGATTTAACCAGATAAAAACATACTCACAAAAGTGGAATTTTTACAGGCATGAATAGGTAAAATCGTCAAAAAAAAAGCTTAGCCCACCGGCTACTCTTCCTCCCTGAGGTTAACGTTTCTGAGGCCACGCCTCCTTCGTCAGAACCAATTGAAGAGTAGCCGGTGGGCTAAGCTTTTTACGATTTTACCTATTCATGCCTGTAAAAATTCCACTTTTGTGAGTATGTTTTTATCTGTTTAAATCTGTCTCATTAAAACGGTTTTACGCGATGGAGGCGCTCTTTTGTTTTTGTTTCTTCCAGAGTTGAGGCTTTCCCAAAGCCTGTCTGAGAGCCTGCCCCATCTGCGGTTCATTTTGAGACCATTTCAGATATTCTCCGTGTTTGGATACAAGCCGCTGGCGCTTTGTTATATACTGTTTGATTATTCTATATGTTTTAAATAGAGCAGACCAAGTATTTTAAAGAGCAGTTTAGCAAATTATATTCTTTTTAAACCAAGCAGTTTCCAGAAACTGCTGGCAGACATATTTTGTATTTCTGAATTTAGAGACTTCAGCATAAGAATTCCTTCAGAGTTAAGAGTGTAGGATAAAGAGCTTACAAAGGTCTCGTCATCTCACCCAGGGTTAGGACCTCCTTTCATAATCCCTCGGATTACCTCTCAGCACTCTTTTTGTTAGTGCTTGTTTCGGTGCTGAATATAGGAAAGCTTCTTCTACTTTTTTGGAGGGTTTTATGGGTGAATATTTACTAAACCATACTCTTCAATGGATTAAAGAGTAATTTAGCATTTCCTCAAATGCTAAACATGGCAAACCCAAGTACTGAAGATCAAGAACAACATGCAGCTTGATAGACTGCAGACACCTTAACTTTGGAGGCTTCTCAGGAAAAGGAGCCCAAATGCCTATCCAAAATAACAAGGTAGGCAATGAAGCATGCATAAACTCCCTGAAAGTCAAAGAGGAATGCTCTACAGTGGTGGAAGCACTGAATAAGGTACATATTCTTGACTATTACTGCTCATACTAAAACCAGGGTCATATTTAACAGGAGCTATGTGTTGTGGATAGCTGAATTTAGAAAATAATATAAAAAACAATATTATTATATAATACTCTTTTTATATATTAAAAAGTTAATATTTTTCTTTTTTTTTAATTTCATTTTATATCCACATCTAAGCCTCCTCTAGAAATCATTCAGTTTGATGATGATACATTTGTAGAATGTATCTGTATTCTGGTCGCTGTGCTATGTCTATTGCTTAAGGTCATTGCAAGGATATGTGCTGCATACTGAATGGAATCCATGGAGGAGGACCAGGATGATCCAGGCAGTGTAGCAGGATAAGAATAGACATAGTAGGATTATGTGTGTAGGTGTAAGATTGCGAGGAGCATCAGTTTAACTGCATGAAGTATAGGATTATGTATTTCCAGCACAGACATACATTTGCTCTTTTTTGCTTTGATTTTATAGAATGACAAAATGAATATATCAACATATTAGGTGATCATTGGTATATAAATACATCTATGAATGGTTCAACAACACATGCTTTATTGTGTTTGGACAAGGGCTGACTCTTCTTGCTATACGAGGAATGCTCCCTAGATCTGTGCTTTAGAAAAGCTTTCATAGACATCAGAGTGCAGGCAGCCATGCAAACATGATTTGATCATTGTCAAGACAAGCAATTGCAGTCAGGTCCCTAAACATAAAGTTGCATCATGCAACTGTACGTGTGTAGCCTGTAGAGGAAGGAGAGAAAAAATGTGTGTTTTATGTGCTAACTTCACTGTTGGTAAACACAAGCATTCAAACAAGGTTCTCAAACAATCACTTCTACCCCTGCAAAGCCTCAGACGGTGGTAGTCATCAGACTAACTGAAAATGGTGAAAAAAGCAAAATGGCAAAAATCTTTTCTATGGTATAGTGCAAATTTTTATTTGAAAAAAACAGTGATTATTGAAAAAAGACTTGTTTATAATAAAACATTAGAGAGCTTTAAACTGATGGGGCTTAAACTGCCCCTTAGCTTTCATCATTTTCATGACACAACGACAAGCTGAGCTCCAGGATAAGCAAATATTGTGTAAATACAAGAGACCGGTGTATTCCTTCTTGAATCTTGGTGTACTTTGTGTATATCATCCAGATCTGTGCAGTGATTCAACAGGAAACTTTGCCTCTGGGCAAGAACTTTCTGTCATAAAGACCAGTCACTGCTCCTCTCTCTCCTTGTACCGTATGACTGGTCTTGTATCCACCCTCCTGTCATTTTATGCAGGTAGCCTGTAGTGGGTGGACCTGCTGGGCCCTCCCATAGCTCTGTTCTCTAAATTATGTCACTGTTACTTTTACAAGGTAATATTTGTGTTTATAAAGGCATTTGGTGTGGACAAAGTGGATTTATATCCTTTGTAGCTAATGAGGAATATATTTAGATTATAGGTTTTTTTTGCTTGGATCTCAGCTTTAAATTCGTTGCTGTGAAACTTGCTATACCTAAACATTAAACCCTCAGATTTTTTTACATAAACCAATACTGTAATGTGTGCCTTACTGTAATCCATGGTAGTTTCCCTTCTCTTTGCTGCTCTTACAGTAAGGCACACATTACAGTATTGTTTTATGTTAAAAAATCTGAGGGTTTAATGTCACTTTAAAGTAAAGAGTGATTTTTTTGGGTTCATATTTTCATGATGGTCTAGTGAGCGCAAATCCAGGGACTGCCTGATTTATTTACGAGACTGAAGACCCCTGTTCATTTTGTACTACAATAATTACTTTATTTTGTCCATTTAAAATGAAGCTTTTATTTTAAAATAAAGCAGCAGAGTATATTTGAACCATTAACCCTGCACACTGCCCAAGTATTTAGGGCGGGCACAGAGTTTAAACCAGCTTAGGTAATAGTTCCTCCAGGATAGGCAGTGGCTTACTCAGAGGTGGCAGGGAGCAGGGTCGTCCTCCCAAAAAACTATTATCCCGGAACATCTATATTAGGGCTGTGCAAATTAATGATTAATTTCTCAATTACATCTTTTTGATCGATTACATTTTTTTGATCTTATTAATCGAACACGAAAATTTTAATCAGTAACAGCCCTAATCTATATCTCTCGTCACTGCTCATTCACACTGGTTGCAGTGCGTTCCGGCCCAATTCTGTCCAGAATGCACTGCCTTGCATTGCGGTCAACTCACTTTTTAGTGGGGCAGGAGGGGGCGTGACGGGCCATTGAAGTGAGTGACACCATAGCCACGCCGCTGGCCGCAATGCGATCGGCCGCACGGGATCGCAAGGCACATTATGCCTGCGGTCTGGTCCGGTGCGATCAAAATAGTGCTTGCAGCATTTTAATCGCACTGGACCGGACCGTGTGCCCGATCGCATTGCGGCCGGAAGGCGTGGCTACGGTGCCATTCACTTCAATGGCCCGCCACGCCCCCTCTTGCCTCAGAAAAAAGTGAGTTGACCGCAATGCAGTGCGTTCTGGCCAGAACGCATCTGGTGTGAACGAGCCCTAAGTGCTCAACCCCCTCAACCCACTCAAAAAAATAACCCTCTTTTGAAAGGCCTCTCAATGGCTGGTAGGGTGCTGGTAGTGGACCAAGCAAGCTTTCTGAAGGTGCTCCCCTTTTTTAGCCACCTTCCAATCTTCCAGGCCCTAGGATATGCCCATTTTCCATTCCTTGGGACTGGATTCTAAACCTGATAGACATTCCCAGGAAGCAGGCCTGAAAGGCAAAAAAGGCATGTGACATTTCCAGGAGTGTCGAATCCCTGTGTCCCCTGCTATGCATTGGGTTCTTTTTCCAACCCCTATGTCACTGCTGATTTCTGTAGTGACACAGGGTTGGAGAAATGAATGAAAGCACTTGAGGGGGGCACAGGCATCCCACATTCCAATCAACTTTTGCAGGGTACTTGTATTTGAACTATGTTTTGCCCTAACAGGGTCATTTAAAGTAAGTTAGAGCCAAATAGGCTCCTAAACTCCTTCTATCAATAGTACAGGCCAGAGGAAAGCAAACTCCGGGCCTCCATCTGTCGTGCAACTACAAATCCCATGAGGCATTGCAAGACTCTGACAGCCACAGGCATGACTCCCAGAGACAGATACATGATGGGATTTGTAGTTTCACCACAGCTGGAGGGCTGGGGTTTACCTACTCCTGGTATGGGCCCTAAACAGACTTCAGATCAGATGCTGATGTTACCCTTTTGTACTTACCCTATTTAAAGGATATACTGTATCTACTTCTCTTACTTTGTTTACCTCTCTCAGTAGGAATTGTAAATTTTTGTGCTGCCTTGCTAAATATTGTACATTGTTACCAAAAATGCAAAATGTTATATATGTAAATATAGCAACAAACTCTTTAAGATTAACTCCATTACAAAAACTAGAGGCCACCACCTAAAATTGGTGGAGAAAAAATTTCAGCACAAGGGGTGAAGGGGGTTTATCACAGTAAGAGCGGTTAGGGTCTGGAACTCACTGCCACCTTCAGTGATTTCAGCTAAGAGTGTGGAATCGTTCAAGAAACTTTTGGATGATTTCCTGAAGGACCGTAATATACAGGGTACAAGTACTCCTAAGAATGAGATGATACATGGACTATACTCATCAGCAATAGGTTGGACTTGATGGACTTATGTCTTTATTCAACCTCAAATACTATGTAACTATGTAACTATATTGCAATTTTATACGGAATCGTGTATTTTTTCTACAAAAAAAATAAAATTTTAAACGTTTCACAGATTGATGTTGATATTTGGAAGTATAAAAGCTATCATTTAATATTCTCTCTTATTTTTGTGTATGTATTGATGTGAAGGTGGTGGCATGCTACAGACACTTGGCAGTCTCTGTGGGAAGCTCCTCCGACAGTAAACGTCTGCGCGATGAATTGAGACGCACTCGAGAAAGGGCCCAAGAGTTGGCAATAGGCAACAGGAACAAACTTACAGCAGCTCTTCGGGATAAACAACTGAGCAAAGAGGACCGCATGGAGTTAGAGCGCTTGTGGGTTCAGTTTTCCAGTGGCTTAGAGCTTTTCCACAATGACATGTGTAAGGTGTATGAGCTAGGTCTATCTGTTCCTCTCTCTGCAAACAATCAGCCAGCGATACAGACTGGTGCTACAGGTAAGAAGAAATGTATAGTGTCAATGTATAAAAGGTTAAAAATATAATAGGGGGAGTATTAAAGCTGGAGCAGAGGGAATCGGGAGCAATTGCCCATGGCAACCAATCAGCTCCAGTCTTTCATTTCCAAAGCTTAACTGAAAAAACTAAAGATAGAAGCTGATGGTTATGTTACTATGGACAACTGCTCCATATTCTGTCTGCTCCAGTTTTGATACATTCCCCCCTTCAATGATTTTTTACTGTGCTCAAGATTAGAAGTCTAATAACTTCAACAATAGCCTTTTTAGCCTTTTAAGCCTTTAAATACATGTACTGTATAGGCTAACAAATGAATTAGTTGCTTGAGTACATTCTTAAAGTAAACCTGTAAGTCATTCTACAGTTTTAAAAGTCTTACCACTAGGTACCTTCTATTAACATTGCTAACCGAAATCTGTGTGCCATTTTGAAATATGTTTCAGCTTGTTACTAGGGGCTTCACTTCTCTGGCTTCAAGCAGAAGTAAATAAAAGAAGCTAGGGTGTTTATACAAATCAATATTTCTTCTATTAAAATTGCTGCCTGTCTGGCTGTCAGCAGTTGTGTCCTGAGTCGCACATGAGCAGCTCGGAGCATAAGTTCGGCAAAGTCCTGTGCTGAATTGAAGTAACTTCCATGCATATGTGTGGGAGTTACATCATCCTGGCCCAGTCAATTAAGAGGCCAAAGACAGCGAACCCAGGAAAAGACAGGGGAAATATTGAAGTACGGTAACAGAGGGGAGCACAGACAGCCCAGCACTGGAAAGAAACCCTGCCGGCAAGGTAAGTCTGCCATAATGTGCTAATATGCTGTGTATGCTAGCAAATTATGGCAAATATCTCCTGCAGGCACAAAATGTAAGATTCAGTTTGGAGGTTTACTACCACTTTCAGGACTAAGCCCTGATAATGGCCATCTCCCCCCACAATAGATAGAGTGCCTCAGTAGCCAGTAGATCTCTTTTAGGTATATAGGTGATTTTATTTTGCACTATGTTTTTTAATGTTTCTCAGTTTAGTTTAAGTGCAACTACACAAAAATAATTTTCCCAAAGCTATATACACATATATAGATCTATATAGATCTATATAGATATATATCTATATATCTATATAGATATATATCTATATATAAATATAGATATATCTATCTATATAGATATATATACTGTATATATACATAGCAAAGATTTTAGAAAACTTTATAGCAGATTCTTCTGTTTTATATATGCATGTCAGCTTCTCTCCCGATGTACAATACCCTTAGAAAGTATCTTACCTAAGATTAAAGGCTCTGCAGCAAAGCTAATACTCCTTGGCATTTTATGTGCTGACCACAACTACCAGTCTATTCCTAATGGGACTCTGGGTTCAGCAAAAGCAGTGTGATGCATTATGGCTCTTGTGTATTGGCTCTTGTTTGAACATAAGCTGCTTTTGTTCTCCATATAAGTCACTTTAAATCCAAAAGTATATTGAAGCAGCATGATGCAGCTCAGAAGCAACTTTCTGCTCAAATGAAAGAAACTGAAATGTGAGCCAAAACAATAACAGATAAACATGAAAGCTTACTGCATTTGATTTCTGAATCTAAAGCCCATCTACACATGCCCTTACAAAACCAATGGTTAAGGTATTCACCTATAGCTCCACCATGTAAAAAATAGCAGTGAAGAACTGGTCAGCTACAGCACACAATGACATAAGATAATTTGAGGGTATATGATTCGTTTTTATGCTACAGAACAGTGGCCCACCTTTAACAACATTTTACCTAAAAGGGTATGCACAGTTCTTTTGTACTTTTTTTTTTCCGTGTTTATCATCGCAGGATTAAACAATACATTTTTACACTATATATTTTTTTGGGACAGTAAATATAAAATATTACAGATTAATATTGTGCATTTTTATATTCACCTATATTCAGGTGAAGTTTTAGGCTTTTTAGGCCTCGTTCACACCATCCTGAGTGTGTTTCGGCCTGATTGTGGCCAGAACGCCCTGGATCGCATTGCGGCCGGCTCAGTTTGTTGTGGGGTGGGAGGGGGCGTGGCGGTGCAGTGAAGTGAGCCAAGCCCTCCGGCCACAATAGGATCGGCTGCACAGAAACGCAAGGCACATCAATGCCTGCGGTCCAGTCAGAAAAAATAGTGCTTGCCTTGCGCTAGCGCCGGCCCTGGGTATGCTACTGAATGCTCTTCCCCAGAAATGTCCTGGGACAAGACTGCTCCTTGGCCAACATCAGAGGGATCTGTTTGTACAAGAAATTCTTGAATGAGGTATTGGTTGGTTAATAATGGTCCCTTACACAATACTGCCTTCATCTCTTAAAAAGCTATATTTGCCTTTTCATTCCATTTCCTTGGTGGACTTGCTCCCTTTGGTGAAATCAGTGGAGTGGAGCTGCTTTAGTAGCAAAGTTATGCACACAATTTCCAGGAGTATCTTACATTCCAAAGAAAGGTTCTGACCTGCCTTTTTACACTGGCTGGAGCCAAATTGTATTTACTTCAATCATGTCTATTTAAGGCTTTATGAGCCCCTTTTTCAATGGTGTAGCCCAAACACCATAATTCTTCCAGACCTATTGTACATTTTTTTTTAATTAGATGTTAAGTCAGCCCTATTAATAGAATCTGAAACTCCCTGGACCTTTAGTAAGTGGGAATCCCCATCAAGACAGAAAATGACAACATCTAGATATGGTGAATCATATGCTTTATGTGGTCCATCATTCTTTGTATTCCCGGGCCCCATATATACCAAAAGGGAGACTGGTACAGCCCTTTTGGTGTCACAAAAGCTGTATTTTTCTTTGCCCTGTCTGTTAAGGGAGCCTGCCAATTACCATACGTGGTTATGTGTCTGGTGGAACATTTTTATAAACTCATTCACCCAGGGCATGGCTGCCACCTGACCCAGGGATGATCCCTATGGGACTTGACCACTTGCTGTTAGATTCATCTATAGAGATAACATTTCCTGTACCTCTTCGGAAATGGCTTTTCTCTGAGCTTCAGATACCCAATATGGTTTTAACTTTACTTTGGAGTAAGGTGCCTTTGCATTTTAGACTAAGATTACAAACAACAGTTTGTCTCTGCCTAAACCTTTTTTTTAGTTTTGCATTGAGTAGAGAGAGGAGAGACTCTCCTTCATGTTTTATTATTGTTTGTGTCACCGTTGAGAAGATTTCACCTCCTTCAGGTTATATTATTGTTCATGTCATCATTGATATGACGGCTTCTTTCCTGTCCGAATGACATCACCAGAAGTAGGCTGAATCTCCTCAACAACCACATAGACATCAATAATTAACCAAAATCTATTTACTAACAAAAATGTTTGGCTGAAATTGGGCTTACCACGTAAAGTGAATGGTCATGATGTATAATGAATAAATAAATAAATCATAAAATCATAATACAAAATGTAACCCTGCTACACAGTCTGCCATTTCTTCTTCATTTCTTTCTCACTTAAAGGATTAGTTTATCTTTTTACAAAGTGAAAAGTTAACTCACAACACCCGCGCACCCCCCAACCCCATTCCCCCCCTCCCGGTCCCCGCTACCCTTAGCTGCTTAGATGACAACTCACTGCAGCCTATGCCAGCTAGTGCAACAGGACACACACTTCGGAAGGGATACACACCTGAAGGCTGTGTAGCATTATAATGCTCGCTATAGTGACCAGTCATTGGTCAGTGCGGCCACATGACTGTGCTGGCCAACAACTGCTTGCTATTGGCAGCATTATGATGCTACACAGCCTCCGGGGCTGCGTAGTGAGGTTTTGAAGTGTGCGATGAGAGGTTGTCCTCTAAGCAGTGTTATGTAATGGGGACTAGGTGGTGGGGTTGGGGAGGGTGTAGTGAGTTAGTTAGTTCCCCTTTTCATGGCCATACTTTTACATATACCAATACTCTGTACAGCAACCCATACTGCCTGTACTGCTAGCTTTTATCCATTTTGCCTACCTCTGACAACTAAAATTACTCAGCTGACTCATTAAATCGTGTGTGTTTAAATTTGAGCTTGAGTGGTCAAGCTCTTTTAACAACTGGAATTTTTTCTATGTTGGAAAAAATTTTGCTACAAGTATCAACTTTTCACTTTATCTGCAGGCATATTTAGGGCCCTTTACTACATACAATCTCACTAAACACATCAGGCTATTTATCTTACAAAGTATTAATGTCTAATCTCCTTTCACATTCCTAGTGACCCTGTAAACATATGCACCTCTAATAGTTATCCGCTTTCATAATGTTGCACTAGCCAAGTCATTGAAGAAAGATTTGAAAGCTTTGTCCTTGAGAAAGGGTTATACACGCAAACAAATAAATGGAAACAGATGAAAACAGTTACTATTACGTACCAGACTGAGATGTGAAGAATGCAAACTGTAAACTTTGATACATTTCTACAATAAACATGCTCAAATTATCATTTAGGAATGTGGCAAGTTATTTTTCTGTGTAAACAGGTTACAAAGACCTCTGTTGCAAAAGTGTTTCTTCAGTCAGGTTATTAAAAATGGTTTATGTGTCTGTATTTTCCAGTCTACATTCACTATGAGTAAAGATATCAATGCTAGACCCATTGTGCCCTAGAAACAGCCTTCTTGTTCTAAAGTGCCTTTTATGTTTTCAGGCAGTACTTCCGCTATTGCCTCCAGGGCATTGAGTGTCCAGAACATCACCTACGAGTCACCTTCATCAAATAACAAAGAAAGGCTGGAACACAATGAGCTAGAAAATGAAATACTGAAGGTGGACCAGATGATCACTGACATGGAGCTCAGAGTTAATGTTCTAAGGTGGACTGTAGAAGCAACAGCAAATATGAATGATGAGCGTGATAACAATGATGTCTCCTCCACAGCTTTGCTCTCAGTGGATGAAAAAGAAAGTCACAACTGCTGCAATGGGTGCGGTTTATTGTTTCTTTGATTGTATGTGGTGCAACACTAGTAGCTCTCGTATTTTCTTCTGTTCTGTAAATGTGATCTTAATTCCTGGTTAGTTACGCAAGGTTTTGATTTACTACTATTTATATGAAGACAATTAAATCATGAATTTATTTATTTACATAAATGTGTACGAACTGTGATGAACTGAATTTAAACTTTAAAATGCTACTAAAACTTGTGCAGGAGTCTAGATAGCAATATGAGAGTCCAATAATATTAAAGAGAAACAAACTAAGAAAATTAAAATTCTGAAGGCAACAAAATTATCCCGGATGTTATGTCATATAGAAGCAGTAAAAGCTTGGCTTCTTCAACTATAAAAATATTCATTCCGAAATTATTATAACTGTGCAAGCCTATCCACTCAAAATTTTAAGTTGCCCTCTTATATAACTTTGATTACTTAGTCTGACCCGTCATATTGTGTCACAGTTCCTTTTTCATACAGTTCAGCAAATGGTATGGGCTATTTGCTCATCTGTGTGGATGCCCAAATCAATGTTACCAGGCCTGCATTTCTTTTTCTTGTACTTTCTAGATCAAGACTTAATTTGTAAGTAATAAAACTGTAGTTGAGAGCAGCGTTATATAAATGACAAAGTCATACCCAGCACAGGAATGTGCAACTCCAAGCAAAATTCCACTCTATTATTAAATGTTAAGTCATATCAAAATGAGCCTGCCTTCCAGCCATAAGAACCACACTCTATAGGTCAAGCCTTTCAAATAAGTAGATAATTATGCTTTATTTCTGAATTAGCAGTATGCAGCCCTATACACCTTTTAAGATAGACTGCATGAAAAATGAGAAAGATGTTCAAATATGACACTTCCTAAATCTAGCTTTAATCTTTTCATGTGAACTTACATAGAACATAGTGGCATGGAGTATAAGTTTAAAGGATAACAAGAGCAAAAATGTAATTTATTGCTGTGTACCAGTCCCTAGATATGGTGACTGCATTAGTTTTAATTTTTCAGGCCAAGAACAATGTTTCCGGCAAGTACAGGAAATATCTGTTGATCTTGCCAGACATGCGGTGTCCTTGTCACTTCCTGTGACCTTAACTGGAAGTATTACTTTCCTTCTGTAAATAACTTTTACCATCCAAAATATTGGAGATGAACAATGGCAGATCTGTTTGAAGTCCAGCCTGGCTGACAGCCATGGCTCCCTCCATGCATACAGTAGAGGAGTGAGTATAACCACTTAGACCCAGAAAGTGTGTTATTGAAAGGATAACCAGATGAAAATAAAGTGGGGGGGGAGCTTTAAAAAGAAAACAAATAAAGTCACCTGATCTAAGGACTGTAAGCTGCATACCTCTATATAACATTTGTGTATGTGTGTTTAGATACGTTGAGATGCCTACGTATAATGAGGGGAGGAAGAAGTTAGTTATTACTGACTGCCAATGCCCACCCCCACTCATCTCTCCTAGCAGAGAAAGCAGTCACACAATACGTCAGTTTACCCATATAGCCCAATAGCATGAGTGTCATGGATGCCCTCTGTAATAAATCCTTCTTAGTAATATAAAAATGTTATGAAAAGTAGAATTTACTAAACATTTTAAAATAAAACAGAACACAAATGATTACAGTCTCCCTTTAAAGGTACAGGTAAAAGTCCTGCTTCTAGCTCCACCATCTAGTAGATCACTGACCTAAAACAAGTATGAAGGATGGGAGTTTAGACTTTTCAGACTTCAGTAAAATCATGCTTGTCCTGGTCAATGACTTGTGAATTTTGGATCAGGATGAAAGCCACAAGTTTGTAGTATAAAACAACAAATCAGCAGTGACAGCCCCAATATTTCCACCCCCAGAGGTTTGCTTTAATATTAAAGGGCAGACAGTCAAGCATTGCATCCTATTATTATACAACTTGCGTCATACTATTTTAGCTAGACAAACACCTGCGCATGTCCATTTAAAGTATAGATGCAAGTAAAGGGGGAGTTTAAATTTAACATGCCATTTATTGGTGAATGCGTCTATATACATCCTGGAAAATTGGATGGCTTTGGTAAGCCATTTGAGGAAATTGTTTCCAAATATTAAACAATACCCCTCTAGCTATGTTCAAAAACAATATCACAAATTGATGTCAACACTTGCTATTCCTGTAAATAAATATATGTGTATATTTTATTTACTGACTCATCAAGCTAGCCTATTTGGATTTTTTTAATTAAAACATGTCAAAATAACCCAATAAAGATGATGTGTGAAATTCTAATAATGTTGTTGTACTAACAAATGATGGTCTATGTTATATTTCCAGTTGGAACACACCACTTATTTTTATTGTCTAAACAGTTTAATTTTCTGGTGGTTATCCTAAAGTAGAGCTGACGCCAAAATGTTTAGTAAGTAACTTTAGAGTAAGACAGGGTTATAACCACTGTCAGCTTTTTTTGCCATCTGTGTCCCATTGGTGAGATTTTCCTTCACATCCTGTCGATAACCACAACAGGAAGTAAGAGGAAATCCCTCTCTGATGGTCAGCAGGGTCACCAGAACTAGTATTACCACTGGAAGATTTCCTATCTATTCCTGTTTGGCATTTTTTCACCTTCAGTACATGAAAATAACCTCTAGTTTACAGTCTACCCGTTTCATACACCACCTACCGATACCTAGTATCGCATCCAAAGTAATTCCAGGTCACATATATACTATTATAATTATTATATTATTTTTTATGTTATTATTAAAAAAAATGTAAATTATTTTATTAACTGATCACATATGCGATACAAGCATGTTCAAAAGAGGCATAAGTAAACATAACATACAAGTACATGGTATACATGCAAGGAAAATCTTCAACGCCATGACTACACCACCCGGTCTGAATCGTCTGACCCCGATACCCCATTGGACCTGTGAGTGCTTTAACAAAGGTTTAGATTGTATCGTAGAGAACGTCCCTGGGCTGTGTCAGGTGTTTAAAGTGACAACAAAATCCTATGTCTAGCTACGCTGCCGGATCAATTGTGTGCGTCTGCTCTATCCTCCCGAAATAAGAAATACAAAAGGATGGAAGAGAAGTCAAGGAAAGGCTGAGCTGAAGGAGTGCAGGCGTCCCGTACGGGAGCAGGTGTGAGGTGGAAAGGGCAAAGGAAGGAGAGGTTCCACCGGGTCGCCCCCCCCAGGCTAGTAAATCCCTGGGGCTGCCACTGGGAGCCTAAAAGGCGTCGGGCATTCAACCATGTATGACTACTGGGAGACGGAAGGGGCCAGTGGAGTAATGATTTGTGCATCTCTAGACAGGAGAGCTGCATATCGGTCCGAGTGCTAGAAATAGATCCAGGCCCCCCAGGTAGACAAAAACTGTTTCTCCGTATTCCTGATGGTGGCCGTCAAATCCTCCATGGCATACACTTCCCGCACCTTGGACAACCATATCGTGATCGTTGGGGGATGTGGTTGTTTCCACAACATGGGAATAAATGCCCTGGCCGCGTCTAACAGGTGGCGTGTGAGCGAGCGCTTGTAAGTCGTCAGTGGAGAGGCTGACATATGCAAGAGGCATGCCGCCGGGTTGTTTGACAAGTCCGTCATGGTCAGTTCCTGTATCATGGACAGCACCTGGTCCCAGAAGGGCCTCAGTACCCTACATGACCAGAACGTGTGCAACATCGTTCCTCTTTCCGAGCCACATCGCCAACACTAGTCTAGCTACGCTGATCTGATATGAGGGGTCTCATCCTGTGCAAGAGCCATGGCACTCTGTACCACCGAGACAATATCTTGTAACCTAGTTCTTGCACTTTGCTGGCCATAGAGGATTTGACCGACATGGTGAGTGTGTTGTGGATCTGCTGCTCTGTGAAGGTCATCCCCAATTCCTCTTCCCAACGTTTCACAAAAGATGGGACCATATCCGCAGGCGGTGTGGCAATCAGGTGATAGATGATGGAGATGGCGTGACTGGTGGGCTGAGAGCCGTGCACATCTCTTCGAATACTGTAAGGTTTCTGTCTAGCTCGTGGGAGTCAGGAATTGTCCTAAGAAAGTGCCGGAGCTGCATGGTGCTCCATGGGTCCAGGGGGGGTTCAAGTAGATGACGCAAAGCCTGAGCTGTCAGCCACCCGGAGTTGGCCCGAAAGTCCTTTACTCTGTACTTGTCCGCTTTGACCAGGCGAGCGAGTCGAGCGTTTTCCGCACCCGGGGCGAAGTCGGGATCCCCTATGACAGGAGTCAAGGGTGAGATGTTATTATGAATTAAATAATATTTGTAATATTTGTATTTTATTTGTATTTTATTTGTGATTATTAATATTATATGCTGCTGCTGTCAATCAGCAGAGGTGGACCTGAGGTGCTCCTCTGCTGATTGACAGCAGAAGTTGGTGGGTACAAGAGCAAGCCTGCTATTGGTTATTGCAATTTGAAATGACCAATAGCAGCCTAGCTATTCATTCCCCTGCTAGTTAGTTTTTTTTTTTTTATTGTGAAGGTGGCCGACGGCCGCTGTCAAAATAAAAAAAAACAGAGAAGGTACCTCCCTGAAATGAGAACGTACCTCCCTGAAATGAGAAGGGCACCTCCCTGAAATAAGGTTTTGCAGGTTGGGATGTCTGTAATTCTATAATTACTAGTATTAATATGAAGATATGCAGTAGGATAATTTCGACCCCCTATAAAAAAAACACTTCAAATACTTCCAGCGGTGAAAGTGTGGGGTGATCGCCGAAGCGCATTGCTTCCTCAAGAAATTTCTTCCATTCCACATGGCTTCCTCAGGAGAAGCCAGAAGTATCATCATAAGGGAGCCTTGAAGGGGCCTACACAGGGACATATAGAGGGAGCAACCAAACATCAAGCTAATATTACACCCAGGCTAATTCTATTAGAACTGATCAAACAGAAGCCCAGAGTGGCAACCAACCAGACCCACATAATATAGATGGTATTCCTTAAATTCTGCAGTATTATACAGCAGAGGCGTGGCCAGATGGCCTCAACCAATAGATGCCACAAGATGGCAATATGTTTAATGATAACAGGTTGTTTTGAGTAGAAATTAGCCAAGAAAGAAAGTGTTTCACAGAAACAGCTTTTCATCCAATATCCCAGAGTGTTAAATGCTCAGACCCAGGGCCGTCCTTATAATGAGGCAGCCTGAGGCCTCAGGTGGGATCTCTTTGGGTCACGTGGGATGGGCGGGAAGCAGAGCGGCATGGCTCTGGCAGTGTCCCACCCAGCTCCTGGCAACCAGTGATGTCAATGGTTGTCAGATGATGTAGAGGCCACAACCAGCTCCACCCACCTGTTTCGATGAGCTTAGAAGTGAGGCATGGTGTTCTGATATAAGGGACTATAGGGATAGAGGTTGTTTTTATACATAGGTGAACTGTTATATACAAGTAACACATGCTGGAACCAAATTCTAGTGTTTTTATAATGAACAATAAAATATGGTTTTAATATCTATGTGTATAAATACATATTTTGCGCACCTCAAAAGTCCAACAGCATACCTCTTTTTAATCTTCATAGTCTGAAATAGGATGTGATACCTCTAAAGCACAGATTTATACTTGATCCAAACTAGGGATGCACAGGGATATTTTGCTTTCGGTACATGCCGATATCGAGTATCAATACCGGTGCTTTCGGTGGCCTCGAGGCTGCTTCCCGGGCATTCAGGTAGCCGGGCGGCAAGTAATGACAGATTGCCTGGGAAGTTGGCTCCATGTTGTTTGGCCGGTTTGATTTTGATTGGCCGGGAAACCAACTTTCCAGCCTAGCAGCATCGAGCTGGCTTCCCAATTAATCAGGAAGCCGCCCAGCTTCCTGATCGCACGGGAAGCTTGCTCCAAGTTCCCTTTCGGCACTGCCGGTCAGAGATAATCTCCCTCTGAGGGAAATTTCTGGTACCGGGGGCAAGTATCAGAGCATTTGGGCGAGTACGTGTACTCGCCCAAATACACGGTATAGGCACTGATACCTATACTAGTATCGATATAGGTGCATCCCTACTTCAAATAACTATATAATTTGTTTAATGCTGGGTGGGCAACCATTAAAGAGAATCCTTTTAAAGTGATATTAAAGTCAAAATGGTTTTAATCTATGTCAAATGCTGAGTAAATTGCTTATAATGAATGTTGTTCCTTGATGTTTAAAAGTTTTAGGGGATTATTCACAAAGCTGCACAAGGCAGCCGAGTGAATAACCCAGCCGAAGTGAAGTGAGCCGAACTAAGTTCGGCTATTCACTTCTGGCTTTTACGGCTGATTTCAGCCGTACATTGGCTGAAATCGGCCATACATCGGCTGCCTTTGGCGGCACTTCGGTCAGCCGAACATGCTCTGCTTTGGCTGACACTTTGGCTCGGTCGAGCCAAAGCAAATGCCTTCAGGTCAGCTGAGCCGCTCGGCCGCCTTCGGCTGCTGTACGGGCTATAGCGAATAGCCCGCACAGCTGCCCTTCATTCAACTGAACCAAAGGGCTCTGGCGGGCGAAGAGAGCTGAAGAATCAGCCGAAGCTACGGCTGGATCCTTCGGCTCCTTTGTGAATAGCCCCCGTAGTTTCCTGCAGAATCAGCTGTTTCCCTGAGCACTGGCCCTGATATAATGTTTTAGAGTGGCTCCTTTCCCTTCCATAGTCCCATGGAGACACCCTTGTGCGTCTCTACAATCACACAGGCATAGCAAATCAAGTCACCTCCCCCCCCCCTCTCCTCCCTGCTTAATGCTAGAAGATGGATAGCTGCTGGAGATTGCTCTGTCCCTTGTGATCTAGTACTGGACAGGAAGTTCAGGAAAGCCGAGCTGAGAGAGTTGGAGCCAGCTGTTAAAAAACATGACTGTAAGTGCTTGGGCAAAAATGTAAAGAAATTATTTGCTGGCCAATGTATGTTTGATCTGGATACATTATAGAAAAAAGGATTGAGAGTTTAATACTACTTTAAATAAAGTTTAACCTGAACCCAAGGTGCCCCGGCACACAGAGATGTAAATTCTAGAGCAATGCACACTAACACCTGGAAACCAGGGGACAATTTTCATTTGACAGGTCTGAGATAAGTTTGAAACTAGGTTATGTCTTGACTTTTCCATTTCTGTTGACTGTCAGCACAGTGTAATGTTTGTGTGTGAACACCTAGATCTGAGATGTCATTGTAGGGCTGTAGGAAGAGCAAGGCGAGTGAGGCACTCACCTTGGGCGCAGCTGTGATGGGGTGCAGCCAGGGCAGCTTCTCCTCGGATCCCCGATGCCTCTGCCAATACAAGCGGAGCAGTGCAGCGGGGATCTGAGGAGAAGCTGTGCCGCTCCTCTGTACGTGGCCGAGTGGCTCAGGATGGAGAGCGGAGGATTGGTAAATATCAGTGAAGTGATATTTACCGGTCCTCTGTGTGCAGAGCAAACACTGGAGTGATCAGCTGCTCACTCCAGTGTTTGTAAACAACTGGGGACACTTCATTTTGTTTTTATGAGTCCTGGCAATTCCACCAGCAGAGTGGGCTCAGCGGCAGGAGTGAGTCTTGTTTGCTATGAAGTGTTATGACCATGCACATGCTGCATAGCAAACCAGATTTGTGACAAGCCTGCCACACTTACTGGCATCGAGGGGTAGGCATATTTACACCTTGATGTCCTGGTGCATTGCATTAAGGCATCCCATTCAAAAGAAAGGGCTATCAATGCACCAACATGTCTGGAAAAAAGTGCATTACCATGTGTGGCAATCGACCTGCCTTCCCTTAGTGCGCTGGATACCTCTACAGATTGATGGCTCTGTGACATGCTGACGCATGTAATTTGTGTTACTGTGTGAAAGAGCCCTTAGACCCAAAAAATAAATAACAAATTATTTCCTTTCTCTTAAAGCTGAACTCTGGGATAAGCAAATACAAGACAGCAATCTTACTTAAATATCTGTGTGCTTTGTGTATTTGTTCTGGATCTGTGCAATAATCCTGTGTGAAACTGCCTTTGCGAGAAAGACCTGTCACGACTGCTTTCTCTCCTTATGCAGGCTGACTGGTCTTGTGTCTGCCCCCTCCTGGAATTTCTGTAGTTGGTGGGGCTTGTTGGTTCCTTCCCACAGCTCTGCACAGTACAGTGATGTCGCCACTGCTTTTACAAGGTAATAACTGAGTATGCAAAGGCATTTGATGCACATAAAGTGGATGTTGTATATTCTTAACGGCTATTGCTAAAGTGACACTAAACTCAGGAGTTAGACCTTAAAAATGGATTCAAGTACCTTAACAAAAATGTATCCTATTTGTGTATCACTCAGCTGTAGATCCTCCAATCATCTCTGAATTGGTGCTGACACTGTCCTTCCTTCTGGAGGGTGGCTACTTTTCTTCCCCATGGTCCCTGTGTGTGTTGTAAAGTAGCCACTGCTCCAAGCTCACTCCTGTGATGGACTACAATCTCACATTTACTTTACTAATTTGTATTGAAATTGTAGTCCATCACTGGAATGAGTCCAGAGGTGGCTACTTTACAAGACACACAGGGACCATGGAGAACAAAAGTAGCCACCCTCCGGGAAGGAAAGACAGTCTCAGCACCAATTCAGAGATGATTTGAGGATCTACAGCCAAGTGATACGCAAGCAAGATACATTTTTGTTAAGGTACTTGAATGCATTTTTAAGGTTTAACTCCTGAGTTTAGTGTCACTTTATTTAAATGAAAGACTGTGTCCCTGGAGTTCAGCTTTAAGTATGTTCTAACATGGCCTTATTTCTGAAGACCAATGATCATTGCAGTCAATGAGAAAGTCTCAGCCAACATGGCTCCTTCTATGAAGACAAATATGAATTCCCCTATGCTTCAGTGTCAGCCATAAATAAGTATAAAGCGGCCATGTTCCCGAAGACCAATAATCATAGCAGTCAATAGGAAAATCTCAGCCAACATGGCTTCTGCTATGAAGACAAATATTATTCCCCTTAACGTCAGCTTTCAATTAGTCTAATGCGGCCATGTTCCCGAAGACCAACTGTCATAGAAGTCAATGGGAAAGTCTCAGCCAACGCGGCTCCTACTATGCAGACAAATATTCACTTCCCTAGGCATCAGTGTCCCGCCCATTTCCGTGTTTTTAACAAAACGTTTGGTAGAATTAGAAGTTAAATTCTGTCATTAGAATTAGTTCGCTGTCAGCAGCAGGAGCATCAGGCGCACTTGCTGCTATTATACCATTTGTACTTTGAGGTATCCCATAATACAGGGCTGGCTCAGAACATGAAGGTAGTGTAAAGACTACTAGAATACATGGTGACCGAGCTTTGAAACGGGTCAGTTCTGGAGGCGAGTGCTGGGATCTTCTTGTCATGAAGCCACTATTGCGCGTTCTCGCCTGCAGGGAGCGCGCTGTATTCTCGTACAGAGGAGGTGTGCGCTGTCCAGGAGCGTGCATGAGAGGTGAGATGTGAGCTTTCCTTAACCCCTTTGCTGCCAGAGTCTTTTTTCCCCACACATGTTAAAATCCACATTTTAAGCCTGAGAATTATGAAAAACCACCCAGAATTATATATTTCCTTAAAGCAGAGACCCTGTAGAATAGAATGGTGGCAGTGGCGAATGTATATGTTGCATAATATTCGTGCAGCTGTTTATCAAATCCACATTTTCAGTCAAATAAATACACTTAAGTTTAATTTTAGTGCACAAACATACAATAAAGTACCAATTTTTTGTTTAAAAAAAAGGGAGGTTGTGCTGAGCAAAACGACACCCAACATGCCAAGCTGAAAAATTGCGTGCACCCATGAAACTGATAAACTACAGTACCCCAAATTGTCCCTAGGCGACACTTTAAAAGGCTGTACAAGTCATCGTTTGTTTTTAAACTTTTTTTTTTCCCTTAACTTTATTGCTATCACATAGGGTGTCTCACAAGCCCCTTCTTTAAGGGCCGGTTCACACCACAAACAGTGCATTCCAGAGCGGTCAGGCTCTGGCACGCACTGTATCACACTCCGGCCGGCTCCCTGCGTTCAGGGGTGGGAGGGGGTGTGGCGGTGCTTTAAAGTCAATAGCACTGCAGCCATGCACAGCACCCGCAGTGCGATCGCCCGCACCTGAATGCGTGGTACAACAGTGCCTGTGTTTCCGGTGCAGTGCGATCTGCAAAGATGCTGCAAGCACTATTTTTACAGATTGCACTGGACTGGAACGCAGGCACTGATGTGCCATGCGTTTGGATGCAGGCAATCGCACTGCAGGCGGTGGCGTGGCTGCAGTGCTATTGACTTCAATGCAGTGCCACACCCCGCCCCTGAATGCAGGGAGCCAGCCAGAGTGCGATACAGAACTGTTTGTGCTGAGAACCAGTCCTAATTAAGTGAAGCAGTGAAACACATTAGAAGTTTTTCTTTTACATGGGGGAATGTTCTATGATGTATATTTGCTTATTGATAATAAAGATTCTATTTGCCTAGGAAGACCCATTGAGTGCGGCTAATTTGAGAATATGTTTATTGGAGGTGAGAACGCGCCCTTCTGCCTGCACCTGGGATATGCCTGTGGCGTGACGTTGGCCTGAGATTTGGTGCAGTGAATGTTTTGGACCTCTTTAGTGGTGACAGGTAGCCAGGTAACCAGTTTCATTTAGCGGGGAGGAGATCACAGAACGGATGTTTGCTGGCCTCTCTTTCCGCTGCTTGCCGACACTGCTGGTCACAGGCCTGCTGCAGGGACAGTGGAGCCCAGGAAGCAAGTCAGAGGGTGTTGGGAGGAGGGCACAGGTTTACTGCCCCATGTAAAGGTGCCCATACACCTTACAATTATCTGCAGATTTTCTGTGGTCAGATGGGAAAAGTGCAACAGATGGGCCCAGGTGGAGATTACTCCATCCACACAGTTAAGTGTAGATGGAGGAATCTGTTGCACCTTTTCCATCTGACCAGAGAAAATCTGAAGATAATTGTAAGGTGTATGGCCAGCTTAAGAAATCGGGCAGCTTAACAGCGCTAGACTTGCATCCATTGTAAAGCTGATAGTCGGCTTAACACTGGTAAATAGGATATTAGTCTATAGCTATAGCTGCTGGGAGTTTCTATGACACACATTGAAAGAAGAACTCCAGGAACATCCACTATCGGTGTGCAAGGGTTAAGTGCTCATTTTGTCGAGGGGACTCAAATAAATAAGCTTACCTGATCCTCGGTCTCGCTGGCTCCCTCCGGGCTGCTGGACTGGTTCCCGCAGACTCTTCTTCCCTGGGATTCAGTAGAACAAGGACTGCTGACATCATCGCTTCTAATGCAGATCCATTGACTTGCATTAGAAATTAAGATGCTGGGGGACATTTCATAGCCAGAGCAGAGGTGGTGAGGTGATTGCTGACTGTTGCGGGACCGAGAATCAGGTAAGTATAACAACTTTATTTGAGCCCCCTAGAGAAAACTTGCATTCAATCCCGGCGGGTGGACGTATATTAATGTAATTTTAATTATTGTCATTTCTGCTTGCGCACTTTTAACAGCCAGTGCCGGCTGTGACATATAAGCGCTCGGGCCACTCTATAGCGTGCATAGTACTATGTGTCCCCAGTTATTTACAAACACTGTAGTGATCAGACGATCGCTCCAGTGTTTGTACTTCACACAAAGAGGATCGGTAAATATCGCTGATATATACCGATCTCCCGCTCTGCCACACACAGAGCCGCTGTCATCCTGAAACTGACAGGATGACGGCGGCTCCAATCTCCTCCCCGCTCGGCCATCCTGACAGCTGCGGGCGCGGCTTCTCTCCACCTCACCACTCTGCCCCCCTGACAGCAGGAGCGCTGTCATGTCGGATGGCCAGTGGTGAGGGGGAGAGAAGCCGCCCCAAGGACGAGTTGTGTTGGTTGCCTGGCGCCTTTGTTGCCATGGCGCCCTGTTCGGCCGCACAGCTCGCACACCCCTAAGGCCGGCCCTGCTTGTGCATAAAAACATAAACGCATTTGCATTTGTTCTAGACATTTTTAGGGTCATCATGAAAAAAAAAAAAGTTTGTTTCTGAAATTGTAACATATTGAGACATTATTTATTAAAGGAGTTGAGTATGTTCACACAAAATAAAGAGTGAAGATTCCCTTCAATTATCCAATCATGTGGAAAGCAAATGTATTTTTATTAATTCATTATAGGTATTTATATAGTGATGACAATTTACGCAGCACTTTACATACTATACATTCACATCAGTACCTGCCCTCAAAGAGCTTACAATCTAGACTTTTTTGTTTTTTATCTGCACATGATTGGATAATTAAAGTGGCTCTTCACTTTTTATTTGTGTGTGTTTGAACTCTCCAATATACATAAATCCTGTGGCACTCCTTACCAAAAATCCCAAGATATTGAAGGGTGCTCGAAGTGACCGCGGATGGTGCCGCACATGGAACAACTTTTGAATTCAGATGTCACCAGCATACCAGTACGATGAGACTTTCAAATCAGTGCAAATCTTTTTATTACTAGATACCACTCGGAATATCAAGCACTTTCGGGGCCACACAGGTTCCCCTTCATCATGACTACTCTGAGCCTGATGAAGGGGACCCTGTGTGGCCCTGAAAGCGCTTGAAATTCTGAGTGGTATCTATTAAAGGAGAACTATGGGTTAGGGCTTTTCCCCATAGTTCTCCTTAGGGTAACGGGAGGACACAAACTAGCGTTCTCCCGTTACCCAAAGCTCAGTATACCGTGAGCTACAGCTCGCGGTATACTGAGACGCCGCAGCTGTAACGGATCCCGACAATTATGTCTGGATCCACCCAGCTGCGTGAGTGACAGCTGGCTCTGCCTATCTAGAGGCAGAGCCAGCTGTACCCGCCCCCTCCCGTTCCGCCAGTCAGTGCTGGAGGATCGGGGAGGGGGGAATCCAGCCCCTCTCCTGTCACTGCTCTCTGCCGTGACAGGATCGAGAAGTGAGCGAGCGCCTGTATGTATTCGCTCACTTCCTGATCTACTGAGCCGACCTGTGACAGTCTCATTGTCACAGGTCGGCTAGAACTATGAGGATGAGTGAAAAGCACTCACCTCATAGTTCTCCTTTTAATAAATGGATTTGCACTGATTTGAGAGTGTCATCGTGCTGGTGACATCTGTATTCAAAAGTTGTTTGAGCTCTCTCTCTCTTGATGCCTTTAGTAAACCAGCCTCAATACGTGGCTATTTAGGCATTGATATGCTATTTCTAGGTGCTTATTTGCAAGCGCATTGACTGCACCTCCTTATTTCATGATTGTTTATGCTGACCTCATTACAAATTAAGTGTATGTGTTTTCCAGGTTACAGCACATCCATTTCATCAATGGGGGACACGCATAAAAGGACCATATTTTCATTTGTGGGGAAGAAGTTCTACTTTGACACTCATGCTGTTGTTCTAGTTCTGGAAGACAAAGGTAACAATTTGGGGAGGATAGCATGGACAAAACAAATAGCCTGTGTTGCTTTGGGAACCATATTGTGTATATCTATAGATAGGTTAAGGCTTTTCCCCATAGTTCTCCTTAGGGTAGCGGGAGGACACAAACTAGCGTCCTCCCGTCACCCTAGGCTCAGTATACCACGAGCTGTAGCTCGCGGTATACTGAGATGCCGCAGTATACCGCGAGCTACTGCTCGCGGTATACTGAGCCGCTGAAGCGGATCCCGACAATTGTGCCGGGATCCGCCCCGCTGCGTGACTGACAGCTGGCTCTGCCTATCTAGAGGCAGAGCCAGCTGTACCCGCCCCCTCCCCCGTCCGTTCCGCTAGTCAGTGCTGGTGGATCGGAGCGGGCAGGGGGGAATCCGGCCCCTCCCCTGTCACGGCAGAGAGCCGTGACAGGATCGAGAGGTGAGCGAACGCCGGTATGTGTTCGCTCAGCTCCCTATCTACTGAGCCGACCTGTGACAGTCTCATTGTCACAGGTCGGCTAGAACTATGAGGTGAGTGAAAAGCCCTCACCTCATAGTTCTCCTTTAATGCAATGCGTTAAAAAAACAGATGTTAATGCAGGTTTACTCAACTGCATTGAACATGCATCATTGCAAGCTAAATGCAGTGAATGTGGTGTGAATCTCAGTCCTTTTAATATTTACTTAATTGCATATCATTCCTGAAACATGTAACTTAAAGTCAATCTGTCATTATAAAAGATTACAGACTCCAGGACCAGTTTGCTTGCTCTACCTGCTTATACATTTGACAGTCTTTTTGAAGCACCTTGTCCTGAATTTCTGGGTGCTGGAATATACACATTTAACAAGCAGTGTCAGGAGCTGAAGCACCCCTCTTGCCTCTCTCACACTTCTGTTGGCCAGTGAGGTGCCTGTTATAGTTCTGGGCCAAGTGGAAGGTGAGAGAGGGTGAACCTGTGAACCTGTTCTCAGAACTGGAAGGAATGGCTTACAAGGTATCAAGAAGGCTTTCTATGTTTAGCAACATTTTTCACTGCAAGGTGTACTTTAGTAAAACAATTTCAGAAAAAGTAATAGGCTGTCGTATGATATTTGCACAACTTTACATAGGTAAACATGAACCTGACATAATTTCCAGGTATCCAAATTTGGTGTCTCCATGGAAACTGCACACTTTAAATCAGCATTGATCTTTGGGAAAATGCACATAACCGGTACACACATTTACTGCTCACAACATGATAGATTTTGGAAAGAAAGAGCAAGTTCCAATTTATTTGACCATTTTATTTGCATTTGGGTTAATCGTAGAATGATAGAAGATGACAATGTGCACGGGCCCTTGAATGGGGATTGTTGGCTATTGTTCATAAGAGAATGCTTGTATAGTTGTTGCCTGTTAAAAATAGACACATGCAAGTTTTGCTGCTGTCTGATATTTACTTGCATTGTAAGGCCTCCATTTTACCTGATTGTATCCCTGATCCACAAAGAAAAAAGCTGTTAAAATTGTCACACTCTTTGTTACATGGAATGTCCTTTTAGTGCTATGTAATTGAGCGTTGTGTTTTTTTTTGTTCAGGATTCAGCACTCAGCAGTCGGAGGTCATTGTATCCGCACTAGTGAAAATCATGAATACTAACATGGATCTCATATACCAGGACATGGTTTCCAAAGTGCAACAGGTTAGAAACAAGAAGAATGGGAACTAAGGGTGTGTATAGCCTTCCATAAACACGAATGTCCAACAAAGTATATATCCTCCTGGGCATAAAAATGAGTAGTCAGGGTTTGCGTTCTTTAGCTGAAAAACAAACCAGCATGGCTGATGTCCCTAAACCTACTGGCTGCCGGAACTAAAAAGGTGATATATTTTTCTCAGCTAAAAAAAGCTCCCTTGTTCAATTTATACTGTCACTTGACAGAATTCTCGGGATAGGGTCCCTGGCCGCTTGCTATCATTTTCCCATAAAGTATTTTTACTTTTTTTTTTTTCCCCAGAAGTAGAAAGCTTCTTTAAAGGGAATGTCGGTGTTTTGTATATATATTTACTCTTTATTGCAAAATATGACTTATTATTAAACATATTTACAGCCAGCATGTGGCACTTCAGGTTCCTTTTGACATGTTTACCTGTCTTTTCCTAGCTCTTCTGCTGAAAGCAGATTAACAGAGCTCAATAGCTCAAGCTGTATGAATGGCTCTCCTCCTTTTCCCTACCTTGATCTTTTTAGATGGGTGTAAGTCCATAGTGCTCTGTAAATCCTATGTCATCTACGTACCTTGTTATAAATGATTATTTGTAAAACAATTTATACACATGATACAATATATAAAATATGAATTACCAGGAAGAGTTTTGAGAGAGTAAAGTGCAATCTTCCAAATACTTAGAGCAGGTGTGTGACACTGCAGCTGTCACATGCCCGCTCTATAGATCGAATGCTGAACGATCTATAGAGCAGGCAGCATTCCCCACAGGGATTCCTCCCTTCCCTCCCTGTTCCTCCAGCGTTCATTGGAGGGACAGACTGAGGATAGGGCGGGTACAGTTGGCTCTTGCTATAGAGAGGCAGAGCTAGCTGTCAATCAGGCAGCGGGGTGGATCCTGACAATATTGTTGGAATCTTTCCCGGCTGCAGTGAGGCTCTGCACTGTCAGCATCTAGTGGGCAGTAGCCCGCTAGATGCTGACTTTGGTAAATGTCCTCCTTTGACCCAAAAGAGAACTAAAGCCAAAAAAAGTTTAGCCTTAGTTCTCTTTTAAGATATGAACATAACAAAATTGACACAAAACTATTATAATTTTTCTTTATAGAGTAATATTATTCCTACTATCTATATTTTTTTTAAAACGCATAGATCTCTCATTTGCCCTACTATCCCTATTATATTAAAAATGAATTGCTAAACCGAAGCATATGGGTCAGCTCTACTAATATATCATTGCCATCAAGCTAATGCAGGGCTTATGCATCTTTTATTACAGGAGATCACTCTTCAGCAGGTCATGTCACACATAGCTTCTGTAAAAAAGGATATGATCATCCTGGAGAAAAGTGAATTCTCTGCTCTCAGAACACAGAACGAGGTACTTAATACACAACACGTTAAGTGTTATTAGGATGTTGTAATGTTATATTACGGTTTGTTTCTCATAAAGTACTTCTATTCAAACATAATGGTTACAAAAATGGGCTCTTGCAGTAATGAAAAGACAATGGACAAAGTACAATAACCCAGGGCTTCTAGTTCAGATATCAGTTATCTTACTTTTGTAAACTCTGAATGTTCCACATTACACTTTTAATAGGAATAAAGAAAAAAAGAAACCTGAGAGGTGTAAATGTTTTTACCCCTTCTCAAAATCCTAGTTGTCGGGCTGTCTCCAATCTCAATAGTCTCAGTTGCTTACATAAAACAGCAAGAAAAGTTAGTGTAATGTTAAAACCCCTCACTTGGTTACTTGTCCAGGTGAGTGACACATAAAGTATTAAAGCCTTTGGACAGTCATGACAGCTTATGAGAGATCAACCATGGAAGACTTTATATTTTCTCAGTCAGTGCATGTTTTCTGTAAGTCCGTTGTGAATTGTATGTATATTTTTCTGTTGCTTCCCAGCTTAAAAAGGCACTGTCGTTTGGATTCATGTATGCTAACGACATTATCTCTTTAAAATACACTTAATATACTTGATAGGTTGTTGGACAGAATCTTAACTTAATTACAGAGCTAAAATCATTAACAGAAGCCTCAGCATCCAATACTGCGAGATGTGTTAGATGCCTGCATCTGCCTGCCGCGCACTATGGTTCCACACACCAACCGCTATGTCAGTAGTGCTTTTTGGGTTGAAAAGTGAAGAAACCTTTTTGGGGTGTTAGAGCCATGTCACTTTACCAATCCTGTCACACTTGGCAATCAGGCGACAGGATTATTAAAAGAGCAGAGAAAAAACTAATTTGCTCCTACAATGTCACAACTCCACTAGCTGAAAAAGCGAGGTGTCACTTCATGCTGCTGTCGTTTGTCTAGTGAGGGAGCAACACTCTTTACTGCAAGTTGGCCTCAGTGACAGGATCCCTAATGGTCCCCAGCACACTTTCAAGCTAGCCAGGAAAAAAAACTAACCTGTTTCAAATACTCAGAATAAAAACAGAGGTTTTAAATGCATATATTTGCAAATACACAAGGAAGCCACACTGCCACATGAAGAAGCCTTTGATCAGTGTGGGTCGCTAATGGAATGTGACTCCTAAACCAATAGAATGATGTGATAAGTATGACCATTACAAATTAGAAAATGTTTGACTTTCCTCGATGAGCTCCAGCAGAGTATTGTGGGGAGGGCATACTCTTTTGCCAATATGCACTGAACCTTCCACACATACTTTATATTTTGTTACATGTTCCCATTCATATAGCATAGCTTAATATTTAAAAAATGACTGCTTACCTTTTCCTTTCTCTTTGCTGAAAACTCCAAAACTGAATTTGCCTCTTTGAATGCACGGGGGCCAAGGAGTTAATGTTTGCCATAATTAGCCCTTTTTGTAATGTGCTTGTAGAACTCATTATTCATTGTAAGCTAAATTTGAACATTGTCCTAACAAAGGGTTACAGATCTAGAAGCCTGGCTTCTGTATTGTATGTTAATGAGGGGAAACATAGTGGCTATCCAGTCTTTGTATAGGGACGAGTCCAATGGAAATCCCACTACACTCATTACCAGTCTGCCCTTTGGAAATGGGTGCTGAAGTGGCTGCTGAAATCCAAAGAGATGGGGTATGTTACCAGCATTCACTAAGAGCCTGATGAATGGACCCTGAGTG
Organism: Nanorana parkeri; assembly: GCF_000935625.1. Classification (NCBI taxonomy): domain Eukaryota; kingdom Metazoa; phylum Chordata; class Amphibia; order Anura; family Dicroglossidae; genus Nanorana; species Nanorana parkeri. The sequence goes on along the minus strand of NW_017306952.1, from coordinate 850,652 downwards.
ATCCCGAAAGTTGCCTTCTTTGTGACATGATATGCATGCGTCAATAAATATAGGTTTCAAGAGTGTGTGCTGGTGACATACCTTATCTATTTTGTATCGGGGCAAACTCACTATGAAGTTGTTCAGAGTAGCCTGCAGTCTACCCAAATGCCTGCTTACACTTGTGATGTGCAGTGTAGTGCTTTTTTCTAGTTACAAAATCTAAACATGTTGCTGTTTGAAAATTGTCTTGGATAGCCTCTATGGCATCTGCAAAGCAAAAAAGTCTGCTTGTTCCTCTTTGTAAGAGGAGAAACACATTGTTTGTTGTTTGGAAACAGTTTATCTGAGACGGCTCTATTCTTGGACACTACTGTATAGTAAATGAGACCTAGTATGTTTAAAGTGTCAAGTGTCTCACAGCTAATTCATACACAAGCTTCTCCTTCTTTCACAGGGCCATTTTTTGGAAATACTTTATTTAAATCCCAAGGACAAAAAAAAATACGCAGACACGACTCGTAAACAGAGAGCAAGGTTAAAAAGTGCCCCCATAAATGACAGTTGCAAAGAAAACAAAACTATAGATGAATAGCATTCCTCAACATCACACATGCTGCTAAATCTACACAGGGACATTTTAACAGCTGACACTTTGCAGAGGACCCCTTTCCTGCTCTCTGGCATCCACTGATACACAGGGCACTGTGGCAAACAGTTGCCTAAAAGAATTTAGGTCATGGATATGTAGTTCATGTAGTTCATCTTCCCTGACCACCTACTAACCAGCTTTTTTCAATAATTTTTTATTGGTTTTAGGCAAGAAACAAAGTCACAAAAACATGATCGCACAGTGAGGTCCAGTGAACAGGGCCCTTAATAAACAAGTGTAGGCAAGGTAATAAATGCAAGAACGATGAATGGCTATTGCGATATAATATCAAAATAACCAAAGATCTGAGGGAGTCAACCCTGGGCATACATAAAAAAAACATATGATGTGTACTCCGTGAGGTGTGTGCCAAGAGGTAAGCCGAAAGTAAATGATCAGAGCCTTGGTACAGAAAAGTCGTCAACTGGGTAGTTGAGGACTGGGTAGTTGAGGTAGCAAGAAACGGGGAGAAAAAGAGCTAGCTAGATGAGATTGGAGGGAAAGAGGGATATGAGGGAGGAGTGTGGGTTAGGCATTACGATTATCGTAAGGTGTGTGGAAGCCGTGGGACCTCTACTACTGTAAGGTTGCACGACTTTTAACTTACGAACATGTTCGAAAACCCGCCGAGCATCGTTCGATGGGTGTGTAGCATGTTCGTATGATAAATGCTGGACAGGCCACACTGCCCGTTCGGCATTGCAGTCATCGGAAGCCCCCCCCCCCCTCGGGGGAGCAGCTTGCGATCATCGCAAGTACGATCATCGCCTGTCCAAGATGGGCAGATCGTACATTTTTTTTAAGTACCTTACCACCATCGCAAGACAAAAGTCTTGCGATGGTTGTAAGGTGCGTGCCCAGCCTAACCCGATACTTGGATTTCAGGTATTAGGAGGCCGGGCAGCATGTAATGACGATACTGGAACTTTCTCGTCACCAGGGAGCATGGAGCCCGGTTCCCGGCTAATCAGGAAGCCAGAGGGCGGATAATGACTCGCCCCCCTGCTTTCCTAATTGGCCAGGAAGCCACCTCCATGCTCCCTCGTCACTTGGTGACGAGGGAGCAAGGAGCCGGTTTCCTGGCCAATCGGGAAGCCAGGCAGCGTGTAATGACTCACCACCTGGCTTCCTGTTTGGTCGAGAAGCTGGCTAATGAGGAACCCAGGCGGCGAGTCATTACCCGCCCCCCGCCTTCATGATTGGCCAGAAAGCCAGCTCTGTGCTTCCTTGTCACCTGGTGACGAGGGAGAATGGAGATGGCTTCCCTGCATCGGGAAGCCGGGTGGCGAGTCTTTACACGCTTCCCGGCTAATCAGGAAGACAGGTGGCGAGTCATTACACGCTGCCTGGCTTCCTTAATGGGACTTCCGTGATTCGGTGTCGGCGAGTACCAAAAAAGAAAATATTGGTGCTCGATACCAAAAAATCGGTATTGGTGCATCCTTACTTTGCATGATGGACTAGAATTTCAATACAAATTGATAAGCTAAACGTGAAATTCTAGTCCATCATGGGAGCTTGACTACTTTACAACACACACAGGGACCATGGGGAACAAAAGTACAGTAGTCACCCTCCAGGAGGAAGGACAGTGTCAGCACCAATTCAGAGATAATATGAAGATCTACAGCCAAGTGATACACAAATAAAATACATTTTTGTTTATAGATAAGGTACATGAATGCATTTTTAAGATTTAACTCCTGAGCTTAGTGTCACCCTAAGTAGATTTCAAGTTTTTTTCCATAGCATCTAACTGCTGTTTTTTTTTTGTTTTTTCTTCCTCAAAGAAAGTAAAGATTGAGCTCCAGCAACTGAAGAAACAGTTAAAAGTAAGTTTTTGTAATTTACTCTCACTACTACTCTGTTTTTTCTAACAAATATTCCATAAATAAAAACTGATTTACTTTTTTGTTTTTCTTTTCTTTTTTTGTACAAAACAGCTATGCCCTAAAGGAACCTTTTGTGTGAATTAAGGGTCGGAGAATGCTTAGGGCCTGCTCACACCTAATTATCGTATTTCCCATGATGCCGTGCGATTAACGCGGCTTTCGCACAATGCGGCTAACATTTGTTACCGTTCGGCAGGTGCGTTGTGTTGCCATTCGTTTGATTGGCACCCCAACGCATCTCCCAGCCTCAGTGTACTGCAACGCGTGCTATGGCAATACCTTGTGTGGTGGAAAAAGGTAGTGCATGCACAACACTAGGTGCATGCATTACTTGCATGCGATTAACGTAACGCTTAGGTTTGGACAGGGCCTTAAAGGGTAATTGCATTTCGCTGCAATAAGCAATTGCTTAATTTTGGACAACCCTGCCCAACTAGACCCCCATCCAGTCTTATGCTCGCGGATCCCTGACCAAGCAAGATCTCGATGCCGCACACCCTAATGACAGAATTTTCAAGGCTGCAGAGTTGAGATCTTGCTGTATCAGGGTAGGTGAGTTTAAGACTAGCAGGAGGAAACTGGGGGTGGGAGAAAGTTTCTCATAGCTGCCAATCCGTTTTAAGCTTTCCTTGGAGGCTTCATTGTGATTGGTAATGTAGGAAGCAGAGAGATTGAAAGATACACAGCACAAGTTTAAAGCTGAACTCCGGGATAAGCAAATACTATCTAAATACAAGAGCAATGTGTATTCTTACTTGGAGTGCTTTGTGTATTTCTTCCAGTTTTATGCAGGAGCTTCCTTTTAATAAAGACTGGTCATTGCTGCTTGAGTTCCTCCCACAGTTTTTCTCTCTGCACATCCTATGTACCATGCAGTGATGATTTCATAACTACTTTTAGGTAACGTCTGCATTTGTTAAGGCATTTTGGTACGCACAATGTGGATTCTTATGCTTTGCACCTATATTTAAAGAATGTAAAATATTCTGGGCATGTAAAATATTAACCCTTGCAGTAATGCTACCCGCACACCGCAAGAGTTAAAGGAGAACTTTTGGTCTAGGGTCTAAAATAACAAAGATAGACTCACTCGATCCTCGGTCCCACGGCTCGCCTCTTATCCCCTCTGCTCCGGCTGTGGAATGTCCCTCAGCATCCTCACATCTAATACAAGTGAATGGACCCTGCATAGATGTGATGACATCAGTTGGATTTAGATCACCAGATCCCGGGGAAGAAGAGGCTGCGAGGACTGATATGGCAGCCAGGCGGGACCGAAGATCAGATGAGTATATCTTTGTTTTGTTTTAATTTTTAGACCCTGGACCAAAATAAGCACTTAACCCTTGTAGAGTGGGGTTAGCTCCATTGCAAGGGTTATTATTTTAAATGCTTGCTTCTTTAACTAATGTTTTTGTGTCCAGAGTGTGGCTTTAAGAAATACCACTATAGCCCTCCTTCCAGGTCTATGTGTTTCTGTGTGCTGTGGATCTGTTGGATGACAGAAAACTTTGAATACTGTAAATCAAGAGAACTTTCTCGGTGCTGTTGCAATGCATTAGCAACTCTTTGATTTACATCACCGGGGTACTGAATGTATAAAAATAAGAAATGCTGTTGCAGAACATTTTTACCTTTTAGTAAATTCGGAACCTCACAAATGTTTTTGTTTTTTTCTCGTAAGGATGAAATTGTTAAAGTCAGAGTAAACAACAAATTAGACTTTAACTCGGAGAAAAGCAAAATAAAGGAAATGGTATGTATGTACTCCATATACAATCCACACAACTTGCACTACTATGATGTCACTTTACATTTATTGAGTATAGGTTTAGTTTTGCCATAGTTACAGAACTAAGGTGTCTCGTGGTTAGCATTAGTTTTCTTTAGCTAGAACATATAATTGTGAGTTTATGCTCTATTGTTATAAAGTGTTTAATGCTTCTTCATACTCCTCACCCCCAAACCTAAATAAACAGCTCAGTTGCTGATCAGTGTAGCAAAATATATGGTAGAGGTGGTTCCTTGTTATGCTTGCCTTGCAAGCCGCTTCTTGTGAGGAGGCTCATAGGGGAATTAAAAGATTCAGACTAGGGCTGGTACTGATTTAAAATTTTTGTGTTCGATTAATCGAATTTCTTTTAATCGATTAATTTCAATTAATTATAACGCACATACAGATCCAACTACATTGGCCTATACACATACAGCACAGCAATGAAGTAATAAAATGAACTAGGATCACACTAATCCAGCACGTTATTAATCTCACGTGCCGCACTCAATATGGCCGCCGCTTGAGTGGGGCAACTCAGAATAATAACGTGCTGGATTAGTGTGATCCTAGTTCATTTTATTACTTCATTGCTGTGCTGTATGTGTATAGGCCAATGCTGAACCAGGATTTCCCCTCCTGGTCTAGTGAGGCATTGGTGATGTAGCCAGGGTCTTACCGATTCCCGCTGGGAAAGCTACATCACCAGTGCCTTCCAGGGAGATCTAGTTTCTAAACTGCAAGAACCTGTGAGATTATGGGGAAAACAAAGATGACTTTAATGTTGTGTGGTGCATGTGTGAGATCAGGCATATGATGATTGTCTCTCATCTCTTGCATTCACTAATCCCCCCCCCCCCATGATTGGATGAGATCTCACAATTAGTATTGCTAACCTTATTGCATTTAAATAATAGTTTGCAATAACGTAGTCAGGTCTATTGAAGGGACGTGTGTGTGTGTGTGTTAATTAAATGATCCAAGTCAGTGAAAATTAATGGATGGTCAGCAGCTGCTGTTCCTGATCTATTCATTTTCCATTCACAATTACTACTATTTGCTCTTATTCCTTTGTTGTAAAAGTAAGGGGAGGGAATAATAATGTAAACAGTAGTATGTGATTGGTTATAACAGCGATCACATGCTAAAGATCCACTTAGTTCGACGTGGTAGAGATTAGTGGGCAAAACAGCCATCTGAGGGCTTTTCTGCTAGGTGGAGCTGAGGAGCTCCATCTAGTTGCAGAAAAACCTGTATTACATTACACACACTCCCCAAGAAAATAAAAGATATCTAAGAACATTAATTTTTGGGTCTATTCGCACAAAACAAACATTCAGGAACATTTGTTTGGCCGAATGACTGTGCAAATTGGATATAAATAGCCCACCTAAACTATTTTAATGACAAACGAAGGAAGTATTTTTTTTCCCCCTAGCCTCCTACATTGCAGTATATCACTTGCTGATATACTGGTTCACTTTAAGGATACCAAAACATGGCAGTACATAAGGGAATCAATAGCTCCGTCGGCTAACGAAGAGAAGGGGGAGGAGTCCGGTGACGTCACGGACATCGACGTCACCGGACTCCTCCCCCCTTCTCTTTGTTAGCCGACGGAGCCACTTGGGGACGGGGGGAGGAGTCCGGTTATGTCGCTGTCCGTGACGTCACCGGATCTCCGACGGAAGCCGGCAGAGAGGTGAGTACCAATCAAAAGAATTTAAATCGATCAAACAAAATTAATGATTAATTGAGGAATTAATTGTTAATTTCCGCAGCCCTAATTCAGACTATAATGTCACTCTGGTGATCATGCTGCTACCGGTAGTAGTAATTTGCGCAGTAGCCAGATAGCCCAAGAGAGCACTCAACTGCTTCCAAAGAATCGCTGTCTTGGCTGGAGCTGCAACTAATAATTATTTTCATAATCGGTTTTAGTTGGCCGATTTTTTTTTATTTTTTATTTTTTTTTTATTTACACAGATTAACATTTTTTTATAATTTTAATATAAAATACACAAATGCAGTGTTACAAACATAAAGTTTACTTCAGAATAAAACTGCATGCACAACTTTTTGCAATTGCACTGCGGTGGAACGCACGGCATTGCGTTACCATGTGTTCCAGTGCAGGCGATCACACTGTGGATGGGAGGCACGTTTAAGGTGCCATGACACTGCAACCCACCTCCCACAGCAGAATTTGTCAGTCCGAAACCAAAATTTACTTTTTTTTTCCACCTTTTTATAATTCCTTTTTATTAACTGTATTGTAAGCACATAGCACTTGAATAGCTTCAGCCAGGAAATGACAGCTGCCAGTGGCAAGATTCTGCAGACGGCAGCTGAATGTAAATACAGCAGGTAGTATGCTAGTGCAATAGCCAGCCTGCTATTGGCCATTTCAAATTGCAATAGAAGGCTGGCTATTGCACCCGCCCACTGCTTGCTGTGCCCTCCTCCCAGCGTGGCAGAGAGGACTAGAGGATCCTACCAACTAATCGATAATGAGAATAGTTGACAAGTTTTCTCATTATCAATTATTATCGATTAGTTGGTTGCATCTCTAGTCTTGGCAGTGCTGCACTCGCCAATATGGCACCAGCAATGGTGGGGCACCTGCAGTAACAGGTAAGTGTTCTCTCTGCTCTCTTAGCAATCCTGTCTCTTGCAATTTGCCAAAAGGATCCGTATTGTGACATGGCCCTCAAGTGAGTGGTGGCCAGGGAGCTGTTTGGGAGCTAGTACAGAAGAATATGTAATGCTAACCTGCGGAAAAATATATCCAAACTAATCTCCTCCCCCCACACCCCCTCATGTCCTTGCTGTATAGAGAAAACGCAGGGACACTGGGTATAGTTGTGCCTAGCAAAGTACTAGTACTGACCATAGGGCATGGTTGCTATTGGAGATGATCTTTGACTAGGCTGAATAAAGGGCTACCTATGCAACCAGTGCCAGGTTTTATTTTATAGTTTTAAGATGATTCGTTCAGGAGTGGGCACCTCCAGCCCTCCAGTTGTGCTTTAACCCTCATGGGACTTGTAGTTCCACAACAGATGGAGGGTCGGAGTTTGCCCACCCCTGCTCTATATTTTAAGTATTTACTGAGTCAGTGCCCGAAACCATTATGCAGATTGGAAGAGTCACAGAAAACTGAGTTCTTACTTCTGGGACAGAAGTATTTTTAGTAAAAGGTTTAACCAAGCAACTAGGATTTTCAAGAAGTCGTCAAACTTTCAGCAAGCATTTCTAAGTTCTGGTCATACATGTATCAGACGGGGGCACTCAGCATGAGTGATGGCCATTGTGCAGGCAGGTGACACAGGGACAGTTACAAAGCTGAAAGAAGACTAATGGTGTCACCTGCCTGGCTACACAAGGTGACAGGCATATGTTAAATTTAAAGCTGATCTCCAGGCATTATTTTTCTTAACCTATGCAGTGGGGCTACCCCCGCACGGCAAGGGTTAAGTGCTCGTTTTTGTCTAGGTGCAAAGTTAACAAAGTTATACTCGCCTGAATCTCGGAGCCAGCTGGCTCTTAGACTGGTCCTTCCAGCCTCTCTCCGCTGCAGCTGTCTAGGGTCCCGTGAGTCATCATGTCCTATACACTGTGTATAGGACTTGAGGAGGCTGAAATACATACCATCGCTGCAGCGGAGGAGCACCGTCTTTATATTTAGAAATGTTACATTCATTTTTGTATTAGACACCCACCCTCCTTCCTCCTATAGTTCTCTTTTGGTGTACTTATCAGAACTCTTCTTGTCTTATGAACAGTGTGCTTCAACGATTTTTAATAAATGGCAGGGGACAGGCAATAAATCTCAGCATTCTGAAGAATTTCTAGAGTTGGGTTATGTGGAAGAAACAAAGATCCCCAGCAGTGTGAAGGTGCTCGGTCCAGACATCTGTCATTAGTCACATGTGAGGCTCCTGATAACCGAGCTAATTCAGGAGCGGAGTATACGCTTATAGCATCATGCACAGTAACATAATCACAGCAGTAATCTTTTTTTCTTCTGAATTCGCATGGTACACAGTGTTTAGAATTACACTGGAAACTGGGGTGCGATTTCAGTTACATGCCACCATGTGCCACACTTGTGACTGTTTTGTAATTAAACAAGCTTGAAATAGGAGGAGGAGCAATTTTAGAAATGAATCATGTGCATTGCATTACCTCTGATGTTTTTGAACTGAGAGGTGGTTAAAAGTTAGATAATTTTCTCTCATATGCGATTTTATTTATTGCATAAGAACCAGGAGATTATTTAGGCCCTGAGTACTCCTTTAGCAATGTTTTGGCAACAATATGTTATATAATTGGAAACAATTTTAGTGGGCGTGTACTTTAAACTGAGTGTGTGTTAAGTAAGGTACCCATACACTGCTCGATTTTCGTGCGAGAATCGCGGGAAATCCTGCGATCGTACGAGAATCGAGCAGTGTGAACGAAGACGTGCGACCGTTTCTACTGTACGGTCGCACGTCTTTTGTCTAAGGAGCACGCTAGAAAACCAGCCGAAAATCGTACGGTTTTCGGCTGGTTTGAACGGTGCTCGGGAGACAAATGCCGAACGGGCCGGTGTGTGCACGCGCACACTGCCTTTCAGCATTGCGGTCATCGGAAGCCCGCCCCTCAGGGCGGGCTTGCAATGATCGAGAGTACGATCTGCCTGTCCAAGATGGGCAGATCGTACGTTTTTTTAAATTACTTTACAACCATCGCAAGACTAAGTTCTTGCGATGGTTGTAAAGTGTATGGCCACCTTAGGATAGCGCGATTTCACACCCCAATGATAAATGACAGCTAATAAAATAGTGAGTTCCACCTAGGGGTATGCCAAGACCCTAGGGGTAGGGGCTTTCAAAAAATACTAAACGCTCTCTTATTGAAGTATACAAATTCCAAAATTAATTTATTAATATAACATGATTTTTGAATAATTAAAATTCCATTTTATAAAACATGATCATTTTATAATATAATTATTCCATATATAGTATTGACATGGCACGATTCATTTTTATAACATGATTTGTTAATTCATTCAATATAGCCCCGACATGTTTCGCCCTATTGGGCTTCTTCAAGGGGACAGGAACTGTATATGCTAAATGGAGAGCAATGCGTATACATTAGATTAGAGACTGCATGCCTATACCGGGCAGATATATATCAAGGTTGTCAAATTTTATATATTTCTCACGCTTGCATGAGACGATCCAGTCGGGTGCATATCAATGTAGAGCAATAGATCACAGATGATTGATTATATTCACCCTCATTTCAGAGAAAATGGAAAGGCAATCAAACACAGGAGTCGTGTCAGGAGAGCAATATGCAGCACCCAATCAACAAGGACACAAAGACCAGTCTCTAATCTAATGTATATGCATTGCTCTCCATTTAGGATATACAGTTCCTGTCCCCCACAACCTCACCGCAACGGTAGTTCTTTGGGGACCTGGGACCAGGGCAATTAGTGTCAGGATGGAGAGCAGGAGCAGACAGGAATGTCTGTTCCCTGATCTGTGATCAGAGAGTCAGGAAGTGTGATGCTGTGCTCGGTCCCCTGTATTGGAGGCCAGGGGAGAAATCTAGGGTCTAATAGGCTCCAGATGTCTCCATAAAGAGAACCTGTCACCTCCAAATGCTGTTACATAGGGGCTTGTGAGCCCCTGTGTGATACCAATAAAGTTAAGTGAAAATAAATAAAAATTAAAACCAACCCAGCTGCCCTGCCATCTGCATGCGAATGAAAACGCGCTTGAAGGCCATGCAAGTGTACATAAACTATGATTGCACCACACATTAGGTATCACCACAAACATCAGTGTGAGAGCAAAATTCTAGGTCCATAATCTGCCTTAATTTTTTGCAATTACACAGGAGCATGCAATTTTAACGCTTGGCATGTTATGGTATCAATTTACTCGATTTGCTCTTATTCCTTTGTTGTAAGAGTAAGGGGAGGGAATAATAATGTAAACAGTAGTATGTGATTGGTTATAACAGCAATCACATGCTAAAGATCCACTTAGCTCGACGTGGTAGAGATTAGTGGGCAAAACAGCCATCTGAGGGCTTTTTCTGCTAGGTGGAGCTGAGGAGCTCCATCTAGTTGCAGAAAAACCTGTATTACATTACACACACTCCCCAAGAACCAAAAAATGGGCACTTTTAATCTGTTTCATTTTAGTGTATTTTATCCTAAAATATGGGTTTGATAAACATTTGCACAAATATTATGTAACAAAAATTGCAACTAGCATTTTTTTATTGTACAGGGCCCCTGCTTTCAGAAAATATAATAATAATATATAATAAGGATAATATAATAATTGTTTGGGGGTATTAAGCTCTTGTCTAGCCAAAAATTCAGATTTTATCGTGTGTACAAAAATTAAGAAAATGCTCAGGACAGCAAGTGGTTAAAAACCTTTTAATATCACATTGAAGCTGCTTGAATATACATAGTAAGCCTAATTTTTTTTTTTTTTTAACAGCACATTGTTCATTTGTGAATTTGTAAACTAACTTGCTATCCCAACAGACAACCCTTTGTAGGCAAGTCTTTGTAAGCTGTTAAATATAGTGAGCAGTCATATGGGTCAGATTAGTGACTTCTAGACTGTGACAGCCACATACGATGTGGGCATCTTGTCACTGAGAACATGATCTGCTCAACAAGTTCTAAGTGTCATTTTATTTTTTTGCGTTCACAGTATGCTGATAATGGGAGGAAACTTCTAGAACTTCGAACAGAGATCGTAGAAATGGTATGTAGCTCATGTTTCTAAGTTAAGTAATTTTAGAGGCCGTTATTTCTTTCCATATTACAAGTTTTCTGTAAAAATTGTTGTAACACAATGAGGCTGATATACTAAATGATTTAAGAATGTTTACACAATAAATTGTGTGAAGATTTTCTTTATCCAATCATGTGCAGACGAAATATGTAAACAGGGATTTTCATTTGACATGATTGTGTAATTGAAGGGAATCCTCACACAATTTTTGTGTCAAGGTTTTCAAATCCTTTTGTAAATCAGCCTAATTGTTTCTTTTACTTAAAATTGTAAACATTTATTTCATTCATCATGTTTATTCATAATATTCCCAAGCCCTTATGGACTTATTTATTATTGGTATTTATATGGCGCCGACAATTTACGCAGTGCTTTACATAGTTGCACATTCACATCAGTCCCTGCCCTCAAGGAGTTTACAATCTAAGGTCCATATCTCTCATGCATACATACGAGGGCCAATTTAGACAGGAGCCAATTAACCTTCCAGCATGTCTTTGGAGTGTGAGAGGAAACCGGAGTACCCAAAGGAAACCCACGCAAGCACAGGGAGAACATGCAAACTCCTTGTAGATGGTGACCCAGGGACCCCCAGTGCTACAAGGCAGAAGCGCTAACCACTACGGTGGTTACTGCTACTGTTTTGAGCTTTACTTAGAAGGCCAAATCAAGCATTATTTTCAGACTTGCTTAGATAGAACGGATCCACAGTCAGTGGTATGAAGACACAGACTACTGTCAGTCCCCAAGATTTGAACTTGCACAGTGGCTGTGGAGGTGGAGGATGGCCTGAGTTTACGAGGTATGCCCAAGATAAAGCCAAGGCAGCTGAGGGAATAACTGAGCTGAAGTGAGCCGAACTGCATTCGGCTATTCACCTCAGCCAAGTACGGATGATTTCAGTCGTACATTGGCCATCTTCGGCTCCCTTTTGGTTCAGCCGAACATGCTCATCATCATCGGCTGCCAAGAGGCTCGGATATTCTACATCTTTTTTTATTCTGTTTGCTGCCTCAGAAAGTAAACAAAAGAAAAAAAGCGTGCGGTCCCCCTTCCGATTCATACCAGACCCTTTAGGTATTGTAGGAATACCGAAGTAATCCAGGGTCAATCACATCATCCAGCGGTGTCCACGCCGCCAAACGCTTTGCTGAAATAGAAGAAAAAAATCCTGACACCCACCGACCCGTTTTTTTACATTTTGGTTTTTAAAGGACTTGTCAAAAACTGTTGTGCTTTTTTTTTTGTGGGGAAGAGGCCCTTGTCCTCACCGGCATGGGGACATGGTTCTTTTCCAGGGGGTATGCTGCAGGGAGCAGGGGGCTGCTCGCTCACCCCTCCCCCCTTTCTTGCCTGCCCGGCCTGTGGTCGGATTAAGGTTCCGGTTGGAAATTTTAGGGGGGGAACCCACTTTTTTTTATTCTCCCCTTTTTTTATGGGAGGGGGTGTGCCCCCTTAAAAATCCTACCAGACCTAAGGGGCCTGGTATGACTTTTGGGGGGAACTCCACGAATTTTTACTTATATTTTTTTAACTCAGGAAGTCCCTTCTAACATTTCCATCAGACCTAAAGGGTCTGGTATGAATGGGAAGGGGGACCGCACGCTTTTTTTTTTTACTATTTGTGTACATTTTGCGGGACAGACCGCTCTCCCCGCTTCGGCCGTGTCTTCGGCTCTACCGAGCCGAATGCATAGTGCTTCGTCTGACGTCGGCTGCTGTACGGACTATTGTGAAGCTTCGGCTTAATCCTTTGGCTCAATAGTGAATAACCCCCAGTTTTTTTTGTACATACTTCCCATGCTCAAGGTCCAAAGTAGGTTAAGCACCTCCTGAAATAGTGACCCGAGGAGTACATTGGGGAATACTGAGAGTCACATGCTACTCTATACTTTGCAGGCCTTTTTGACATGCAGTTGTTTTTACCATTTTTTCATGCTCTGTTTTCTCTCATTTCTTATTTATGCTCATTTTCACATCACCATGTTTATCATTTGTGTGTAGTCCTAATAATAGCAGCAGAGACAATGTTCAAGGACATCATTTGTTACTGTAAATGTCTTGAAATTATACTTCCCTACATATATAATCCAAGTAAGGAATGCAAAACTGGTCCAGCCCGGTGAATCATTCTCTGTGCTATTGGTGATCTAGTTAAAAGAGGCTCTTCCAGTTTAATCGGAAGTTATAGCCTGTGTGTGTGCCATGCAGAGATTACTGCTTCAGGCAGCTCTAGAATACATTATTACGTACGGAGCTGGTCAGAAATCATTTTACATGGCTTTGAAATACATTTTTGTAAATAAATCTGCACATTTTTTTTTTTTTTTTTTTTTTCCCCTCCATAATGCTATGCAAATGTATTAAAATCCTTTAGGTATGAAATTGTTTGACGTTTAAAGGGTCAGTTTTGTCAAAAGTGGTATTTCAGTTATATAGTAGGTGCTCGGTGGTGAATTGAGTCACCCACTGGCATCTAATGTCTCTTAGGCACTTCAACAATGGGATCTCTCTGCGATAGTTCCAGGCTTTGTTCATAACCTTCTTTAAGTCTTAAAGGGGTTCTAAACCCTCCGGTTTTTTTTTTTTTGCCTATATCTACTGCTAGCAAGCAGTAGATCTATGCAAAAAGTTTTTTTTTTTTTAAACCCCGCTTTCACAGCTGTTTAAACTCGCTAGCGCTCGAGAATCCGAAACTGCTCGGGCAGCCGCAAAGCATCTTGGGGCGGGCGCATGCGCAGTTTGGATTTTCGGCCAGGAGACGAGCAGAGACGCAAGTTAAGTCTTTGGACGCTTACACCCGCATGCAAACACCGCGGGATCGGAAGTGCCTGCAAGGACAGAGGAGTCAGCGCTGGATCGGAGAGCCGCCGCACCGCTGGAGGGACAGATGAAAACATCAGGAAAGAAGAGGAAGATCGGATTAAGAGACATCATTTAAGGTAAGTGCTAACATTAACATTGGGAGGGAACATTTTTTTTTACTTTAATGTCACTTTAACTGTGCTGCTACTGCAAAGGTGCTCTCACTCACCCTGCTTCATTCTCAAATATGTGCTAGCAGGGGCTTGTCTGTGGGAACAGGAGAAATGAGGGAGATCGTTTAATCACGTAACTGTTGACTTTGAAGGGAGAGAATTGGCATGACGGAAACTGAGCAGGTGTGTTGTGGAAAGGAATAAATGTGTTACAAATAAAATATTTGTTGATTTTAACATTATTTAGGACTATGTGCAATTTGCTTTTAAAGTCATGCTGAAGCCCTTGTGCCTTCTGGCCTCTCCTTTCATAGGTTTCAAACTCACAAGTTGCTTTGAAGATGACTTGCAGTATATGCAGGCAGCTGTAGGTGTTTTCATTTAATACATTCTGGCAATTTGTTAGGTTTGACTTTACTTTAACCTTTATAAAAGACCTGCGTAAAACTGGTAGCAAGAGGTTTAGGAAAGTATTTTTCTCCATTGACAGACGCAGGAATTTGGAAAACAGTCAGGTTATACTGCCACTTGCAGGAGGTTGGGACACTGGCAAACAAAAATGTTGTAAGCAGCCCTTGCATAACCCCTCTTCTTTCCAGCATGCCTTAGTATTTTGCTAGTCTCTTAGAAGGATGGAAGCCTTCAGCTCTGCTGAAACAAGTCTTAACAATTTTTTGCTAGCCTTCTTTGGTACGAGTACTGTGTTTATTAGCCGTAGACTGCTTTCAGGGTGTAACTCTGAGTAAGACCAATCAGGCTGAAGCACCAGGACCTACTTCATCATTTGCACCATTGGTTGCCTTTTCAGATTTTACCACATTGACACTTTTTACCTAGGTATGAATTAAGGCTGAGGGATTAAGCACTGAATAATCTAAGTGGAATGCTGCACGAGCACGCTCTGTGCTTTCTCTCTTGCCATTTAGCCTAGATGAATTACCATAATGCTGTTCCTGCTTCTGAGGAACAATGTGGATCTCTGATCTCGTTCCATAGCCCACCAACCCTTGACTTGGTCCCCTCTGGCCTTCTGAACACTCATTAGCACCAGATGCCTGGGTTTGTGAGTAGTTAAGGCCTTGCCACACATTGGGTCTAGTTGCTTACCACTACCCCCAGAAGGAATTGGCGCCTGTAATTCAGACCTGGGACCCTTATTGTTATAGGAGTGTCCTGCAGCTCCATCAGATAGGTCCGAGGCTTTCTCCTTTTCACTCTGGATTTTCTGTTTGTGCCCAGTTACTGGAGCAATCTGCCATCAGAGGCTCTAACAACACTCTGGCACCACTCTGGCAAATCGCTGATTTTCCTAACTCAAACATTAAACTGGGCCTGTAGCCCGTTACCATTTCTCATTCCAATTCAGAATCCCAACAGTCTATGTTGGGCTTCTTGTTCAGCTGCCCCTCCTCCTTTTCTTCTCCTCAGTAGTGTGTTTTCCCAGGTCTCCCTGAATTCCCAGCGCAGTGGGAACCCCTGTTACCCTGTAGGTGGGAACTTGGTCTCTGGAGTTGTATCGCTTCTGGAACTTCACTTTGGAATTTTACATTCTCAGATGTAACTGTGCCCTTTTGTGGTAGTTGGCACCTGTCAGCATTTCTCCTCTGTTTCAAGGCTCCTTTACTTACTGGGTTGGCGGGGACCAGTTCCTACTGCTCCCCTTCTTGACAAGGTCCTGGAGGCACTTTGAACCCTTGTAGTTAGAATTCTGCAGAAGGACCCAACACCTGTAGGCATCGACCAGATGGGGCTTCACAAGTATCTCGTGTAGTTCTCCAATGAGCAAGGCTATTCAGCTTAAGTTCCCGCTAAGGAAGTACATGCTGTGTGGTTGCGTGCACCCTTACTCTCATGGCAGGGAGACGCTGTCGCTGAAGGACCCTGTGTTCCCCTAGATTGTCTGCAAGCAGTGCACACTAATACCCTGTTGTAGGTGCTCCCTGTTGAGAATACAGTATGTCTGGAGAGATCCTTCCCTCAGTTCTGATCCTTCTTAAGTGAGTATTCTTAGCTTTTCGGCCAAGGTTTCCGCCTCATGCTCCACGTGTTAGGTCAGATGACTTTTTAGAACCATGTTCTGATTCAGGATAGGCAGGCCCCAGGGACACCCTCCGGTGTTTTAATTGAAGGTCTGCTCATCCTCCTACTTTTTCTGGTGTTATGTGCACCAGTCTGGGATTATGTTATATGTTCACTTTGTCTATCCTTGTGAGAGCATCTTCCAAGCACCCTAATTCCCTTGCTAGTCAGGCTTGGGTTGTTACCAATCTCTGGGACATTTTTGGCTAGCCTTGGAATATTACATTGTGAACTTCTTACTTGTCCCTGTATATCTCCTGCAAGATGGGTTATCTGCCTTGGTAACTCATTCTTGTCCTGATATCTTCCATCCCTGATTCCAAGGCATGGGAGTTTACGGCTTGGACCTTTCATTTGTAGACTAACTGGTATTCTCTTGTGGACCTGTTTTGTTCATGGTTCCCTCTGGGACCTGTTTTTTGGGGTCTTTTTACCCAGTCAACTTTTCGTTGACTGTGTTCTGTTGTTGGCCTTTTCTTCCTTATTAGGCTGTTGCCTTATTCCATCTGTTTTGATGGGGTCCTTGGTCACAGCTTCCTGCTAGTGAGGGCTCCGTGTTCCTTCTAGTGGAGTCATTCCCTGGTAGACAAACCACTGTTTTACAGGACACATGTACTGAAAAAAAGAGCAAAGGCTGCTACTGCTAACTTTTTTTTCTGCAGATATTAGTTGCCTGGCTGTCTCTCTCTCTCTCTATTTGTATCACTGACCCAGAACTAGGATGCAGATAATTACTTGTTTCGATTCAGCGACTTAGAACAAAGATGTCCACAGAGCTAGTATTTCAGAAGAGGTCAGTGATGGTAGCCTCCATATTTTCCCTCTTTTCTTCCTAAGGGCATGTGTAGCATTTATTCTCCTATTCTTGCTTTTATTTATTAAAGCTAAACTCTCAGCACAAAAACTTTAATTTAAATATGTTCTGCAGGAGCCACAAAAGATATAAATCCAGTGTGTGTGTGTGCACCAAATGCTTTTGCAAACTACCCCCGCACTGCAAGGTTAAGGTGCTCGTTTTTGTCTAGGGTGTAAAATAAAACCATTATACTCGCCTGAACTATGCAGCCGTCCAGCTGTTAGACCGCTCCCTCCAGCCTGTATCCTCCTCTCCTGCAGCAATGGTATCACAGTGCATTGGACGTGATGACTCAAGGATCCTTAGACCGCCGGAGAAAAGAGACTGGGAGGACAGGCCTAAGAGCCAGCTGACTCTCCAGATGAAAAATAGGACTTAACCCTTGCAGTGCGGGGGTAGCCCAACTGCAAGGGTTAAATATAAGAGTTCTTCTTTAAATTACTATAGTTAAAAGTTTGGTAGTACAGTTGCCAAATTGTTACCCATTGTTTTTTCACCTCTGATGTGATATTGTAACAGCTGCTTCGCATTATCTTGCCTTCTGCCAGCCCTTTTCTATATTGTTTGTTAAACATTCTTCAAGAGATTTACACAAAAGAACTTACAGCCGTGCAACTGTTTTACGGTACAGGCAGTCCCCAAGTTACATACATCCGACTTACATATGACTCCTACTTACAAATGGAGGCTATTACTGTACAGCAGGGTTAGTTGTAATGCTACCACGCTCGTGCTGACGAGGAGTGCCCACCTTTTTGGGTCTGGTTTGTACTACTGTACATACATTACACAGACATCCCAACCTGCAAAACCTTATTTAAGGGAGGTGCCCGTCTCATTTCAGGGAGGTGCCCTTTCTGTTTTTTGGTCAGAATATAAAAGAAACAATAATGATAATAATAATAAAATATATATATATCTATATATAGCTATATAGATATACACAATTGTTTACAATATTTCTATTGTGATGGAGTGTGTTTAGAAAGGACTCAGATGTATATAATATGAAAAAAAATATTTATTTGATTTGACCTTCCTCCAGGAGGCAAGCCTAACTCTGAAACTTTACCCACTGATATCTTACCGGAAAGGTTTACTCGGAGACTAAACCTTTCAGGGAGAAAATGCCTCTCTTGCGGACGTCAGGGAGCTGCTATCTAATAGAGGGAGACTCCCTGAACATCAGGGAGACTTGAGATCCCTGCATTACAGGAAGTTGGCTCTTGTTAGACGTGCAGGCGAGGGGTGCCCACCTCTTCTTCCAGGTCACTGTGAGGTTTTTACTGCTGTCTGTATCCTCATTAGAAAGATTTAATCTCACTTCCTGCCCTTGAGACAACAGGAAATGAGAGGAAATCTACCCCTAGGAAGGGGAATTCCCTCCTGAAGGAGTTATCATGGGGAAAAGATGTCTCCACTGAAGCTTTATCACCAATCCTTGTTTCCACGGCAACCCAACATTTTCAAAATCCAATTGTCACAGGGACAGAAAGTGAGGTGAAATCTTATGAACAGGGGCACACACATCAAAACAAACATTACAGGGGGTTAACCTTTCCCTATGCTATCCAAAATGAAAACAAAAGTTTGGGGGCTGGCTTTACACTTACAAAATGTACCTGTTCCAACTTACATACAAATTCAACTTAAGAACAAACCTACAGACCCTATCTTGTTCGTATCCCGGGGACTGCCTGTATATAGGAAAACGTTTGCAACAAATGACCTATAATAATGAGAACATGGATTGGACTGGCTGTAACATTTCTCCTGTTTCTCTGTTACCGTCTTCCGTGGGTTCAAACATAACATACATACTGTAGGTTGGTATGGCATTTCACAAGCTGTGGGAGGTCACATGACATGCACTCAGGACAGATGTGCATGTTGAGTGAAAAAAGGATCTGATGGTTCCACCACATATAACTGTATGCTCTTTAATATACGTGGTCAGGTTGTCGCACAGTGGCACCAAGATTGTACATTCGTGTGAAATGCTCACATCTTGGCTGCATTAAAGTATGCGGTTTAAATATGGTTGACCAAATGTTGTGGCACCAAAAGGTACATCATTTATTGTTGCTTAATAATTAGGGATGTCCTGATACCATTTTTTCAAGACCAAGTACAAGTACTTTTCCTCACGTACTTGCCGATACCAATTACTGATACTTTTTCTAAAAGGGACATGTGACATTTTTTCTAAAACAATGCAGACTAATGATTTTAGGGCAGTTTCTTTATAATTATGAAGAACTCTAGCTCAATCCATGATTATTCAGCAATGGAGAATGGCAACCAGCAATTGAGGACTACAGAGCCAATCAATTCATGATTATACAGCAATATAGAATGGCAACCGGCTATAGAGGACTACAAATCTCAGAAATCCATGATTATTCAGCAATGGAAAACAGCAACCAGCAATTATGGATTGCTAAGGTTTGTAGTCCTCTATAACTGGTTGCCATTCTCCATTGCTGTATAATCAAAGATTATACAGCAATGGAGAATGGCAACCAGCTATAGAGGACTACTTATCCCCTCAATCCATGATTATACAGCAATTAAACAGGGCTGCGTGCAGGTGTCACCAAAGTTGCATGCAGATCTCACCAGGGCTGCGTTGGGTTTCATCAGGGCTGTGTGCAGATCCCACCAGGGCTGCGCTTGGAACCCATCAGGGCTGTGTTTGGGACTCACCAGGACTGTGTGCCGATCTCACTTGGGCTGCGTTTGGGGCTCTGCAGGTGGGTGCTGGGCTGAACGGGTGGGATTCGGGCTCCAGGGCTGTACAGGCAGTTGTGGGACTGTGCTGTGCCGGCACCGGGAAGTAGGTGTAAGCAATGTATGGCCGGACTAGCACTGTCAATGACAGCTGCCTGAGGTCCCCAGCAACCACGGGACCTTAGGTAGCCTAACTTGTTTAAAACTTTAAAGGGATAGTATCAGCCTTTAGAATAGGGGCATTTTTACAAGTACAAGTGCTCGTGGAAATGCCCTGTATCGGCACCGATGCTAGTATGTGTTTCGGGACATCCCGTTTAATAATACTTATTACTTTCACTCTTGAGATTTCTTTTTTATCTAGAATACTGGTTTGGTAAGGCAGAGGCACTGCAGTGACAGTCCATGTTGTATGTACATAGGCAAAATAAATAAGTATTCTGTTAACTCTTCCTGTACTCTACTACTGTGCATTAGCCATACAAGCAGAGCAAAATAAATTGATCTACGATTGTTAAAAAATAATATAAAAGCCGTGGCTTAAGTAAGATATATAGATATAGATATATATCTATCTATATCTATATATATTAGATGGAGGTTGGTAATTTGTTTAAAATATGCTATGCTGACAGGCAGAAGAGACTGTGCGTACCTGCCCGTCATCAATTTTTTTCCCTGTGAACTGAGTCACGCATGTGAAGCTCAGTGCACAGGATCGGCAAGGACCTGTGCCGAAATGTAACTCCTGTGCCCATGTGGAGGAGTTGCATCATCCCGGCCCAGCCAATGAAGAGGCCAAAATCGCTGAACCTGGAAGAAGACTGAGTGAAAATGGAAGTGCTGGTGACACAGGGGAGTCCAGACAGCACAGCGCTGGAGGGGATGACTTACAAGATAAGTCAGCTATAATGTACTAATATGCTGTGCATACTAGCACATTATGGCTCCAACTCCAGAGGGCTTTTTTTACAGCACTATTCTTCTGCTTTAAGCAAACACTGTATAGGCCAGATCATATTTTCCCAATTCAAGCTCCTTTTTAAAAATAATATATACATTGCATGCGTCTGCTTTTGTATTTGCTGTGAGATTCTGGCTTTTTTTTTTAAAGAATTACAGGTACCACAAAAAAACACCCAAATTATTATCAACTCCTGCTGAAATCATAGACATTCCTATGACAGCCCTTAAAGTGTATCTAAACCCAAAACAAAAATGTAACATATTGCACCTTTTTATAAGTTCTTAGATGTGGCGGCTGCATTTTTTTCCTTTCTTCTTTATATTTAACTCTGGAGATTCTGCTAGTATGTCCACTTCCTGTCCTAGAGTGACAATTCTTCCTGCACTGTGTTTATGGAGGAGCACTGTTGTCACCCTAGATGGCTCTCCTAATTTTGATAACAAACACCACTTTTCTCCTCATCTCCATTACATAGGGAAGAGGGGCTGTGTTTACAGTAGCTAGCTAGGATGGAGGGTAACATGGTATGAGATTTCAGTTTAGTGTACAGGAAGTTACAAGATTACTGGAATTCTGGCAAGATGAACAGGTATTTTTCTGCACTTCCATAAAATGTACTCGCCCTCCTAAAGTTAAACAAAAGCACCCATGACATCTAAGGAACTGGTATGCTGCAATATATTACGTTTTACTTGTTGGGTTTTTGGATATCCTTTAATGTCTGATTTCCTTATAGGGATTCTGCTATGTTTTTATACTTGCCTGAGAAAAGACATATCCTCTTTGGAAACTAAGTGCAGCATTTGTGCCACATATTAGTTTTAAGGCAAATGCATTAAACTGAAAAGGATTAGTTTGCAGTGAATGAAGGCTGAACTTACTAAAGGATATTTAGATTTATTTGAGCCAAGTATAAAGAGCTCTAAAGGTGGCCATACACCTTACAACCATCGTACGACCTGCCCGCCTTGGGAGGGCTTACAGATTATTGCAATGCTGAGCGGGCAGTGTGCGCTTGCGCACCTCGGCCCGTGTGCCTTTCGTCTTGCGATCGCGCTACCAACCCACCTAAAATCGTAATACGAAAGTCGTGCAACCGTAAATGCGGTCGCACTCTGCCCATACACCTTATGATTATCGTACGATTGCGGGATCACCCGCAATTATCCTACGATAATCGTCAGGTGTATGGGCAGCTTAACACAAACTGTTTAACGCACCTTTTAGTAATTTAATGATGTCTTAATTATTTGCAGCATGCCGCACAAGACAAAGGACTGACGCAAACCAAAAGGAAGATTGACACAGAAGTAGCAGGTGTGAAAACTATGCTGGAATCACATAAACTAGATGCAATTAAATATCTTGCAGGTAAATGGTTTTCACTTGTCTTGACAGGTATTGTTTCTTCACTGTATGCTGCTTTATTGGTCGCAAATGGGGTTTTTTGGCAATTAAACATCCGGGTATGTTAATTTTATTTGGAGCATATTAATAGAAATTAAGTGTAGCGTATAGCTTCCTGTCCTCATTTTATGCAGCATAAATAAATATATATAGATATATATCTCTATAGAGATATATATATATCTCTATATATATATATATATGTATATATATGTGTGT
>NW_017306952.1:818427-827253 GCF_000935625.1 Nanorana parkeri | reverse complement strand
TATATATATATATAATTTATTTAGAATTATGTTTATTTACATACATTCACTCAGTTAAACACGCAGAACATATTTATAGTTATTTATATAAGAGAAAGTTTTGAAATGTAAGACATCTTAGTAGGAAACAGCCAGTATGGTTTCAATGGTGCTAGTTTACATCAATGCCCAGTGTTAGTGTGCGCTGAAAAAAAAAAAAATAGGACATTTGATCGCAGCACATTACAACACCCTGCAGTGGTCATTGGAAGCATAGAAGTAAAACAATCAGCACAAAGTGTGTTAAAAATGCATTTTAATGCATTGTAAGATCACATACCAGTGTGTTATGCACATAATGATGTATGCGCTATGGTGTGAACAAGCTGTTAAAGCAGTATTGAACTCTGAAACGTTTTTTTTTCAGTGATGAATCCATATCAAAGAAATAGACATTGCCCAGCAAAGTATTTCTTTACATTATTGACCAAATTTTACATCCATCATGTTTACAAACCGCTCCAACTCTCTCAGCTTAGCTTCCCTGGACTTCATATCCAGTACAACATACCAAGGGACAGGGCAGACTCCAGCAACTGTCCATCTACTAGCTTGAAATAGGAAGGAATAAGGGAGAAAGGAGAGGGTGAGGCTGTGTTTGTGGAGACGCACACAGCTTACTATTACACACAAGGGTGGTTTAATAGGATCATGCAAGGAAAAAGAGAAATCAGAAAACAGGATGCTAGGGCCAGTGCTCAGGGGACCAGTTAATTCTGCAGGAAGCTAAAACTTTTAAACATCAAGAAGCAGCATCCATTGTAAGTGATTTAATAAGCATTTAAAATAACTTTTTTGACTTTGATATCACTTTAAGCTACCTCTGCTTGTTTTATATCACTGACAAGATAATTATAAATATATCGGCAATTTTAATGAGCCAGCACAAAGTGTGAAGATAGAAATCAGTTACATTTAGGTTTGGTGATGCTGGATTGTGTAAAGACAATTGCTTATTGGTTGGTATGGGTTGCTGCACTGTGTACATTGCTCTTAGCTGGCTGTGTGTACATTTCACTATGCGAGTCATTTTATGACTTTAGGCTTGTGTTTTCTTTCTAACAGGTTCTGTATTCACATGCCTCACAATAGCTCTTGGATTTTACCGTTTGTGGATGTAGTACTCGTCAATACGTTTCTTTGCATCATAATCCACTGTGTTATTTAGGGAAAAAAATAATATACGTTGGATTCAGAGGCAATTATGTCTTTATTTTGAAAAGCGGCTGCATAACCAAAGAGTGGGAAATGACCATACACTTAATGTCACCACAAGACATCTCTATACACACAGAATGTTTTTCCGTCCATGTAATAAAAACGTGTTCTACCAACAAGTGTCTTTATTTCCAAAAACAGAAATGTGTCAAAATTTAAATTGAAGTTTAATAAAGTAAATAAAAACACCCAAAAAAAGCCCCCCACCACACACATACTGTACATTGACATGGAAACATAAATGCACATGACGGGTGAGCCTGCCTATGAAAATAACGATTGTGCGCACATGTTAGGTATCTCCGTGTACTCCAGAGGAAAAGCAATCATTCTTGGGCCATTATTCACTGTTAACTCTAAAATGATGACCTGGGGGGCCCTTAAAGTGTCACCTATGGACACCTATTGGGTACTGTAGATTTTCTATTTCACAGGTATGCACAATTTTGAAGCTTGATATGTTCAGTATCTCGTTACATGATGCCACCTTACTTTTTCTGTAAAATAAAAAAAAGGGGGAATTTATATTGTTTTTGTGTGCACTACAATTAATTTAAAAAATATTTTTTTCAATTGAAAATGTGGGTTTCATAAACGGTTGTACTAAAATCATTTTGACTTAAAAAATTGCAACTGCCAACATTTTGTTTTACATAAAATGCGGCAAAACACATAGCACTGCGTCTGCTGATCAGGACCTGAAACTCATGTGAACAGGCCCTCAGGCCTAAAATGTGCATTTTAACATGTGTTACAAAGCAACAAACAGCTCTGACAGTGAAGGAGTTAAGCAAGGATGCATTATCCATCAAAACTGAGGGTGTGCCAACTAGGAACAATGTCAGCAGTTTTAGAAGGCATTAAAAAGATTAGGTTAAATATATACTTAATTAGTCCAGCTTGTGAAGGGTCTTGGCTTCCAGAGAGTAGGTCAAGTAAAGACTTGATGTTTAAAATCTCAGTTTGTAAAGTGGTGTTCATGTTCTGGGGACATCTCAAAATGTTAGTTTTATCCTCGCTTTCATTCCTGGTGACATTTGTGATCAGAACAATTTAGAGAATCTCCCTGACACGGACATCAGTAAAGACCTGATAGTGGGTCTAACTTCCCACCATACACTCCTGTACCTATACTTCAACCGTTTAACCACTTTCTGGCCAGAGCAGTTTCTTAATATTTACACACATGTGATATCATAATTTTTGGCTAGAAAACAGCTTAAAACCCCCAAACAATTATATATTTTCTGAAAGCAAAAGCCCTATAGAATAAAAAAAAAAGCTAGTTGCAATTTTTTATGTTGCACAGCATTTGCGAAAATGTTTATCAAATCAGTATTTTTAGGATGAAATGAAATTTAGTGCACAGAATATAATACCTAATTTTTTGGTAAAATATAAAAGATGGGCATTCTTTCCATATTACACATGGGGGTCTACTTATACACAATTTGCAGGGCCTTTCACCCTGCGAATATCTGTGAATGTTCCTTTTGTGTGAATAATAACAAAATGTAATGGTTTTAATATATTTTCATTTCAGGTCGAATGTATTTTGATGTAATACTACATTATAGCCACAAGATGGACCAGATGAACACAGCAAATACGTTTTTATTCCCCCTCCGCAGAGGCACACTTGCAGAGATCTTGCACCCATGCCCTCCTGAGTTTGTTTGCATCCAGCACCAAACTCCTCTTACTGCTGGCTGCGTCTGTGGCCTGGAGATGCAGGGAGATGAGTCCAATAGATTTCTATGGGACTGTACTGTGCAGGCATGGCTAGCAGTGACAGGAGTTCTGCATGGGATTTAAACAAATGGGGAGGACACGGGCCGGATCTCGGTAAGTATGCATCTGCATAGGAGGAAGGTGGGATCTATGTTGTCAGTGGAGGGTGCTGAAAGAATAGGTGCCCTTTTTTTGAAAGGCCTCTTATTATTTTGTTATATAGTTAGAGACATGAGTCTGTATGCATTTAGCGTTGCAAGCTGTCTGTAAAATACACTGTATATGGCAAAGTAATGCAGTGTGACTTTGACCCTGTCACCAACTTAGAAAATGCAGGTAAAAGCACAAACAAGTCAAGTATTTAAATGCTTATTTGAATGTTTTTTCTTTTCTATAAGTGATTGCTTATTATGGACTTGCAATGTGCCTGCTTCAGCAAATCTGACTACTTCAGAAAAAGTCGATTCCCTAGCACAGTTTCCACGTTTGAGCGCTCTTCTCTTCTGGGAGTGTCTAATTGCTCTTTGTGCTGGCCCAGCTCCTTTGCACCTGCCCTCACCTCTCTACATACCCTTTTTATGTAGCTACCCACAGAGTAGCAAGCAGCAGCATACAATGACGTATCACTGCTGACATCCCAGCCAAGAAGTCTCAGGGCTTTTGGATGTCTACAAGGGAGTCTTTGATAGGTAAGTAACATGCCTAAAATGCTGTGCATTATTTAATTATTTATGTGTGTGTATATGTATGCATGTGTGTATAATATATATATATAATCTCATAGCAAGATTGTTGCTGAAATGAATGGTCTGGCTACAGGGTCTCTTTAGCTAGAGCTAAACTGATATGATACATTTTTGGGTTATTTCAGGAGAACGCAAGTAATTAAAGTGTTATCAAATGGTGGGAAATTATGTTATGGTTTTAGACTTAGTTAATCTGTACAAAACCTATTAAGCTCTCACTTCAGACACTGGGTTCTTTCATGCTTTCAGTATTGGCTCAGTGTCTTTTTCTTTGAACAATTCAAGCCCTAGGAGTGAACAATCAGCCCTCTGAGCCCTGGTGCTTTGTGTGTTTCTATGCCAGCTCACTTCTAGTCAGGATATGCAATGCTGAGGTTGCAGAGCTAGCTCATGATTACATTTTAGATTGCACACAATGTAAAGTCTTTGCCTCATTCACATAAGTCTGACATAAAAGTGTATTTATTTTTTAAACCCACAAGTGTGGGTTTTTGTATTTTTGTATTTATTTTTTAAACCCAGAAAAGAAGTGCACAAGGGTGCTGTGGTTCTCCTCCCAAAAAAAAAGGAAGTGTCTTGATTCCCTGAACACCTTGGGGTGCAGGGCTTCTGAAAGTGGCAAGGTCACCTAGGCCGAAAACCAAGTGGACCCCAATCCTTAGGGACCAGCCAAAGTCAGACCACCAAGTAGTTGGCCAGAAAACACCCCCCCCCCCCCCCTCCCCACCCAGTTTGTAAAAACAAAAGTATAGGCCAGCATGACAGCCGAGCAATTAGCATTTCTAGCAATGACAGCCTCCATGTTTCTCTCATAGCAGGTTTTCTTTAAAGTATGTGTAAACCCAATAACTATGTGCTTTATCATTTAATTTCATTTTAAAGTCCTTTTTATTTTCCTAAATCTGCAGCTTTTATTAAGCTAATACCTGGTGATCTTGCCATTAGGGTCCTTGTTCAGGCACCTTCTGTTATAAGATAGGGATGCACCGATACCGATACTAGTATCGGTGCCGATACCGAGTATTTGGGTAAGTACTTGCACTCGTCTACATATTCTGTCAGCACAGGTTTTCCTTTCAATAAGAACATGTTTTGCTGTTGTGGGTTGGAGAGAACAGCAGGGATATACACTATATTGCCAAAAGTAGTGGGGCGCCTGCCTTTACACGCACATGAACTTTAATGGCATCCCAGTCTAAGTCCGTTGGGTTCAATATTGAGTTGGCCCACCCTTTGCAGCTATAACAGCTTCAACTCTTCTAGGAAGGTGTCCACAAGTTTAGGAGTGTGTCTATGGGAATGTTTGACCATTCTTCCAGAAGCACATTTGTGAGGTCAGGTACTGATGTTGGACGAGAAGGCCGGGCTCGCAGTCTCCGCTCTAATTCATCCCAAAGGTTGAGGTCAGTCAAGTTCCTCCACCCCAAACTCGCTCATCCATGTCTTTATGGACCTTGCTTTGTGCACTGGTGCACAGTCATGTTGGAACAGGATGGGGCCATCCCCAAACTGTTCCCACAAAGTTGGGAACATATAATTGTCCACAATGTCTTGGTATGCTGATGCTTTAAGAGTTCCCTTTACTGGAACTAAGAGGCCAAGCCCAACCCCTGAAAAACAACCCCACACCATAATCCCCCCTACACCAAACTTTACACTTGGCACAATGCAGTCAGGCAAGTACCGATCTCCTGGCAACTGCCAAACCCAGACACGCCCATCGGATTGCCAGACAGAGAAGCGTGATTCGTCACTCCAGAAAACATGTCTCCACTTCTCTAGAGTCCAGAGGTGGCGTGCTTTACACCACTGCATCCGACGCTTTGCATTGCACTTGGCGATGTAAGGCTTGGATGCTGCTGCTCGGCCATGGAAACCCATTCCATGAAGCTCTCTACGTACTGCTGTTGTGCCAATCTGAAGGCCACACGAAGTTTCGAGGTCTGTAGCTATTGACTGAAGACAGTTGGCGACTTCTGCGCACTGTGATCTTCAGCATGCGCTGACCCTGCTCTGTCATTTTACATGGCCTACCACATCATGGCTGAGTTGCTGTATCTTGTTGCTTCCACTTTGTTATAACACCACTAACAGGTGACCGTGGAATATTTAGTAGCAAGGAAATTTCACGGAACACCTGAATCCAATGATTTAAAGGAGTGTCCCAATACTTTTGGCAATATAGTATATGTAACATAGGGAGATGTGTCTGTATTAGAAAGCAAGTGGCTTAATGCTTATATATAAAATATGTTTTGTAAGTATAAGTAGACCAATAAAACAGTTTATGATAGAGATTGATTAAATGATTTGTGACTGAATTGTATTGGAAACAAGCTTTGACAAAACAAAAAAGAAATTAGGGAGCCAGGGTGCTAATCTAGGCTTAGGCTCCATTCACACGTAGCGTTTGCATTTTCCACGCAGAACACACAGATTTTAACATACTCGTGGATTCTGCATGTTTGCGGCTACTACTATATCTGCTAGAATATCGCACTTTTTTCTGCAACGCACGTTTTCTTCCGTGCAGACGTCGCGCAGGTGTGAACAAGATATATTGGAATGTATTGGTTTTTATGTTTAGCCATTTTTAGCGCGTACGAATACATGCGGAAAACTAGTTTTGTGAACGGAGCCTAAACCCTAAGCCATTAATATTGCATGAACTCATAATATTGCTCAGACCTAATCCACTTGTGGCTGAATCAGATAAATTGTATACTGTAAGCAAGTCACCAGCTGCTCGCAGACAAAAGATCAAATGTATCACCAATGAAAAAAGGAATCGCCATGCTAAGATGTGTTGCTCTAAAGGTGCTCATCTAATGTAGATTGTAGTGACATACTGACTGAAATAATAAGCAGCCTTCCTTTGTTCATGCAATCAAAGCAGCCTGCTTAAGTTTTCAAATCAAAGCAAACTAAGTTCAAACTGGACATATGGTTTTGAATGTCATTTCACAGAAAAAGCTCTCGGAATTTCGTTGATTTGCAGATTCGTCCAAATCTGAATGCACGCGTCTACTTCATAGTAGAAGAGTCCGGGTGCTTAACTGGCCTGTCTGCAGTCCGGACATTTTACAAATTGAAAATATTTGGCGCATCTTGAAACGAAAAATACAACAAAGAAGACCTAGGACTGTTGAGCAGTTAGAATATCTATATCAGGCAAGAATAGGCCTACATTCCTCTCTCAAAACTCCAGCAACTGGTCTCTTCAGTTTCCAGAAATTTACAGTGTTGTTAAAAGAAGAGGGGATGCTACACTGTAGTAAACATAGCCCTGTCCCAACTTTTTTGAGGTGTGTTGCTGCCATCAATTTCAAAATTGACCTTACTTGTTTCTTAAAATGGTAAATTTTCTCAGTTTTTGTTAAAACCAAACGTCACCCTTGGTGACCTTTCATTGCAGTTATCTTAAAAATGAAAGCAGCACAAATGTAAATTTTTACAGCAGAAACCAGCACAAATTTGGCACTAACCAGCCAGCCCGGTTTCATGTATTTTGGCTGTTGTAGGAGGGCTCGCTGACCTTTGGTGACCTTTAACCACTTGCTGACCGGGGTGTTTACATCCCCTTCCTGACCAGGCCATTTTTCAGTATTCAGCGCTGCAGTACTTTGGCTGACGCTTATTCCGTCATGCAACGCAGCACTGAAATGAATTTTATACCATTTTTTGGGGACACGTAGAGCTTTCTTTTGGTGGTATTTAATCACCACTGGGGTTTTTATTTTTTACTATATAACAAAAAAAGTACTGAATATTTTAAAAAAAAAATGGTTTTCCCTTTATTATTTTAGGAAACATTTATTTTTACCCAATTTTTAAAAACAAAATAAAAGTCGGGGTCACATCGGGTAAATAGACACCAAAGATGTCAAGTCTTAAAATTGAGCGCGCCGGCAAAATTGCAAAAAAACACCATAGCCAAAATTGGTCAGAGGCGATGCTTTAAAAGATTTTACCGCTCATTAGTTTAGTGTTATCAGTGATTGATGGCCCTAGAATTATTGCTCTCATTGCGACGTTCGCAGCGATATGTAACACATGCGGCATAATTGGAGCAATCGTCGTTTTTGCGCGTAGGCGCATCTATTGGATTTTTGCGCATCTATGTGGGGGACTTTAAAACAATTTTGTGGGTTTTTTTGTTTTGTGTGTGTACATTTTTATTTGTTTTGTGAGCAATCTTTTTTTTTTACTTTTTTTACACTTAACTTTATTGTTATCACATAGGGTGCTAAGAAGTACCCTATGTGATAACAAATTACAGTGTCAGGTCCCCTTTATGGAGACATCAGCGGTCTCTAAGACCCTAATGTCACCTAGGGACCCCCAGAGAAGCTGATGAAGCACAGATCTGCTTCATCAGCTTCTCTCCAGTTTCTGTACCGGAGAGTGACAGAGGAATGCGGAAGTGATGTAATATACATCACTTCCTGCATTCAGAGACCGGAGGGAGATCGGGTCCTGATCTCCCTCCGTTCTCAGTGCACAGAGAGACATCGCCCGGACCGGATGGATGCCCAGGATCGCGGGGACGACGACAGTGGCGGCGGGGACAGCGACGGTGACCAGAGGTAATGGGGAGGGGGGCACACCCTCACTTGTATCATACAAGCGATTGCGCGTCTTTACAGACGACGTACCGCTCGTATGTAAACGGCCATCGCTGGCCGTTTATGATTGAGGCTGTTTCCCGCTCGTGCACGCCAGGGGGCGCGAGCGCGGGCAGGAAGGACATCTAAAGACGCCCACCCGCATCCAGGAGACTCCCGTCCGGCCGTCTTTCAACGATCGGCGGATGGGAGGTGGTTAATAAACAGTTACTAACTCGAAAACTAAAGGAAATAGAATAGAGATTTAAATGCCACAAACATGGCACTAACCATCCAGCCCGGTTTCATGTCTTTTGGCTGGATAATGTCGTCATATTAAAAACAAAAATGCTATCAACTTAAAAATAAAAGCAGCACAAATGTTAATTTTTACAACACAAATGTAGTAATAAAGAAACACACTGGAGTTTTTATTTGTGCCGATTGTAGGGGGGGGGGGGGGGGGGGGTTCGCCGGGGCACCCATTG